>NC_091317.1:21179411-21194411 GCF_038502225.1 Cherax quadricarinatus
GGGTTAGATACAGGGTGAGACACAGGGTTAGACACAGGGTGAGACTCAGCGTGAGACACAGGTTAGATACAGGGTGGGACACAGGGTGAGACACAGGGTTAGACACAGGGTTAGATACATGGTGAGACACAGGGTGAGACACAGGGTGAGACACAGGGTTAGACACAGGGTGAGACTCAGCGTGAGACACGGGTTAGATACAGGGTGGGACACAGGGTGAGACACAGGGTTAGACACAGGGTTAGATACATGGTGAGACACAGGGTGAGACACAGGGTGAGACACAGGGTGAGACACAGGGTGAGACACAGGGTTAGACACAGGGTGAGACTCAGCGTGAGACACGGGTTAGATACAGGGTGGGACACAGGGTGAGACACAGGGTTAGACACAGGGTTAGATACAGGGTGAGACACAGGGTTAGATACAGGGTGAGACACAGGGTGAGACACAGGGTGAGACACAGGGTTAGACACAGGGTGAGATTCAGCGTGAGACACAGGTTAGATACAGGGTGGGACACAGGGTGAGACACAGGGTTAGACACAGGGTGAGGCTCAGGGTTAGACACAGGGTGAGACACAGGATCGAGGGAGGATACACTGAAGCACAAGATACAGATGAACCACTGGGATGTTAGGAATTACTACTTCAGCCTCAGGGTGGTGCATAATGGAATGAGTTGGAAGACCTAGAGGCAAACACCATACACAGTTTCAAGGGTAGATATGATAGGGGTCAAGAGGCCACAAACCAACAATACCGGCTATTATGATATAAGAAGCGGGTCCAGGAGCCGAGACTCGAACCCTTGCAACCACAAATAGGTGAGTACCAATAGAAGAGTACACAGCTTTCACTCACATGATCACTGTCTTTCCAGAGGCTTGTCAACACTACAGATCAGAACCTCCTCCAAACTGCAGTATTTTCACCACTCTTTCAGAGTTCAGGCACTCAACCTCACACCTCCAGGACTTAAGTACAACTAACCGGTTTCCCTGAATCTCTTCATAAATGTTACTTTGCTCACACTCCAACAGGACGTCAGGTCATTAAAACCACTTGCCTCTCCTATTTAACACGCTCACATACACCTGCTATATGTCAAAGCCCCTCACATACAAAACCTCCTTTACCCCCTCCCTCCAACGTTTTCTAGGAGGAACCTTTCCCCGCCTTCCCTCCACTACAGATTTATACACACGCCAGATCGTCCAGTTTTGTTCTGCCTCAAGAACCCCATATCAGCCCACTGGAAAATACTTTTATTAACCTCGCATCTACACGAGTTCTCTGCATAATATTTACACCACACATTGCCGTCAGACGCGACATTTCCACTGCCTCCAGTCTCCTCCTCGCTGCAACCTTCACAACCCATGCTTCACACCCATGAACGAGTTTTGGTAGCACTATGGATACAGTTCTTTGTCTCCACAGATGCCTCAGTGCACCGCTCACCTTTTTTTTTCTCTCGTCAATTCTTCAGTTACCTCGCCTTTCATAGACGGGTACGCTGACGCGTCCACTCCCAGATACCTGAACACATTCACTCCTCCATACTCCAGTCTTCCAACCTGATATTTAATCTTTTATTACCTATGTTTTCTGTTATTCTCATCACCTTGTTTTTCGCTCCTATGTTCACCTTTAATTTCCTTATTTTACGTTCCCTTCCAGATACCTCCAACAACCTCTTCAGAACCTTCTAAGAGCACAGTGTCATCTGCAAAATGCAACTGTGACAACTCTCACAATGTATTAAATGTCTTATCTTTTAATCCCACACGTCTCCTCGACACCCTAGCATTCACTTCTCTTAAAACCCCGTCTATAAATATGTTAAACATCAATGGTTTCATCCCTGTCTAAGGCCTACTTTTACAAGAAAATAATCTCACTTTCCCTACATACCCTGAACCTCATTATCCTCGTAAAAACTCTTAACTGCTTTCAGTAACCTACCGCCTATTCTATACACTTGCAACATCTGCCACATTGCTCGCCTAGTCCCAGACCAGGACGCGGGGGCTTTGACCAATGAGACCCTCTCCAGGTAGACTATCTTAATGTCTTTTCTAAATCCATAAATATAACGAAAACTTCCCTACATTTATATACTCTTCACTTATGTGTTTCACTGTAAACACTTGATCAACACAACCCCTACTCTTCCTAAAGCCTCCTTGTTCATCTGCGATCTGGCTCTCTCTCTTACACTTAACTCCTTCAATAATAACTCTATCATACACTTTACCTAGAATACTTAACAGGCTTATTCTCCTATAATTTTTACACCCTCTTTCATCCTCTTTTCCTTTATACAAAAGTACTATGCATTCTCTCTGCCAATCCCTAGGTACCTTCCCACCTTTCATACATCAATTGAACAAAAGTACCAACCATTCCAATACTATATTTACACTTGCTTTTAACATTTCTGTCTTGATCCCATCAAGACCAGCTGCTTTACTCCTCATTCATTCTGTCCACTATCTCACGCACCTTCCCCACACTCACATCTGCCTCTTCGTATCTGTCTATCTACCTATCTGTCTATCTATCTATCTATCTATCTATATATATATATATATATATATATATAAATGGGATTAAATCTGGAGTATCTGAGAGAGTTAGAGCAAAGGAAGGGGTAGCAGTAATGTTAAATGATCAGTTATGGAAGGAGAAAAGAGAATATGAATGTGTAAATTCAAGAATTATGTGGATTAAAGTAAAGGTTGGATGCGAGAAGTGGGTCATAATAAGCGTGTATGCACCTGGAGAAGAGAGGAATGCAGAGGAGAGAGAGAGATTTTGGGAGATGTTAAGTGAATGTATAGGAGCCTTTGAACCAAGTGAGAGAGTAATTGTGGTAGGGGACTTGAATGCTAAAGTAGGAGAAACTTTTAGAGAGGGTGTGGTAGGTAAGTTTGGGGTGCCAGGTGTAAATGATAATGGGAGCCCTTTGATTGAACTTTGTATAGAAAGGGGTTTAGTTATAGGTAATACATATTTTAAGAAGAAGAGGATAAATAAGTATACACGATATGATGTAGGGCGAAATGACAGTAGTTTGTTGGATTATGTATTGGTAGATAAAAGACTGTTGAGTAGACTTCAGGATGTACATGTTTATAGAGGGGCCACAGATATATCAGATCACTTTCTAGTTGTAGCTACACTGAGAGTAAAAGGTAGATGGGATACAAGGAGAATAGAAGCATCAGGGAAGAGAGAGGTAAAGGTTTATAAACTAAAAGAGGAGGCAGTTAGGGTAAGATATAAACAGCTATTGGAGGATAGATGGGCTAATGAGAGCATAGGCAATGGGGTCGAAGAGGTATGGGGTAGGTTTAAAAATGTAGTGTTAGAGTGTTCAGCAGAAGTTTGTGGTTACAGGAAAGTGGGTGCAGGAGGGAAGAGGAGCGATTGGTGGAATGATGATGTAAAGAGAGTAGTAAGGGAGAAAAAGTTAGCATATGAGAAGTTTTTACAAAGTAGAAGTGATGCAAGGAGGGAAGAGTATATGGAGAAAAAGAGAGAAGTTAAGAGAGTGGTGAAGCAATGTAAAAAGAGAGCAAATGAGAGAGTGGGTGAGATGTTATCAACAAATTTTGTTGAAAATAAGAAAAAGTTTTGGAGTGAGATTAACAAGTTAAGAAACCCTAGAGAACAAATGGATTTGTCAGTTAAAAATAGGAGAGGAGAGTTATTAAATGGAGAGTTAGAGGTATTGGGAAGATGGAAGGAATATTTTGAGGAATTGTTAAATGTTGATGAAGATAGGGAAGCTGTGATTTCGTGTATAGGGCAAGGAGGAATAACATCTTGTAGGAGTGAGGAAGAGCCAGTTGTGAGTGTGGGGGAAGTTCGTGAGGCAGTAGGTAAAATGAAAGGGGGTAAGGCAGCCGGGATTGATGGGATAAAGATAGAAATGTTAAAAGCAGGTGGGGATATAGTTTTGGAGTGGTTGGTGCAATTATTTAATAAATGTATGGAAGAGGGTAAGGTACCTAGGGATTGGCAGAGAGCATGCATAGTTCCTTTGTATAAAGGCAAAGGGGATAAAAGAGAGTGCAAAAATTATAGGGGGATAAGTCTGTTGAGTGTACCTGGTAAAGTGTATGGTAGAGTTATAATTGAAAGAATTAAGAGTAAGACGGAGAATAGGATAGCAGATGAACAAGGAGGCTTTAGGAAAGGTAGGGGGTGTGTGGACCAGGTGTTTACAGTGAAACATATAAGTGAACAGTATTTAGATAAGGCTAAAGAGGTCTTTGTGGCATTTATGGATTTGGAAAAGGCGTATGACAGGGTGGATAGGGGGGCAATGTGGCAGATGTTGCAAGTGTATGGTGTAGGAGGTAGGTTACTGAAAGCAGTGAAGAGTTTTTACGAGGATAGCGAGGCTCAAGTTAGAGTATGTAGGAAAGAGGGAAATTTTTTCCCAGTAAAAGTAGGCCTTAGACAAGGATGTGTGATGTCACCGTGGTTGTTTAATATATTTATAGATGGGGTTGTAAGAGAAGTAAATGCGAGGGTCTTGGCAAGAGGCGTGGAGTTAAAAGATAAAGAATCACACACAAAGTGGGAGTTGTCACAGCTGCTCTTTGCTGATGATACTGTGCTCTTGGGAGATTCTGAAGAGAAGTTGCAGAGATTGGTGGATGAATTTGGTAGGGTGTGCAAAAGAAGAAAATTAAAGGTGAATACAGGAAAGAGTAAGGTTATGAGGATAACAAAAAGATTAGGTGATGAAAGATTGAATATCAGATTGGAGGGAGAGAGTATGGAGGAGGTGAACGTATTCAGATATTTGGGAGTGGACGTGTCAGCGGATGGGTCTATGAAAGATGAGGTGAATCATAGAATTGATGAGGGAAAAAGAGTGAGTGGTGCACTTAGGAGTCTGTGGAGACAAAGAACTTTGTCCTTGGAGGCAAAGAGGGGAATGTATGAGAGTATAGTTTTACCAACGCTCTTATATGGGTGTGAAGCGTGGGTGATGAATGTTGCAGCGAGGAGAAGGCTGGAGGCAGTGGAGATGTCATGTCTGAGGGCAATGTGTGGTGTGAATATAATGCAGAGAATTCGTAGTTTGGAAGTTAGGAGGAGGTGCGGGATTACCAAAACTGTTGTCCAGAGGGCTGAGGAAGGGTTGTTGAGGTGGTTCGGACATGTAGAGAGAATGGAGCGAAACAGAATGACTTCAAGAGTGTATCAGTCTGTAGTGGAAGGAAGGCGGGGTAGGGGTCGGCCTAGGAAGGGTTGGAGGGAGGGGGTAAAGGAGGTTTTGTGTGCGAGGGGCTTGGACTTCCAGCAGGCATGCGTGAGCGTGTTTGATAGGAGTGAATGGAGACAAATGGTTTTTAATACTTGACGTGCTGTTGGAGTGTGAGCAAAGTAACATTTATGAAGGGATTCAGGGAAACCGGCAGGCCGGACTTGAGTCCTGGAGATGGGAAGTACAGTGCCTGCACTCTGAAGGAGGGGTGTTAATGTTGCAGTTTAAAAACTGTAGTGTAAAGCACCCTTCTGGCAAGACAGTGATGGAGTGAATGATGGTGAAAGTTTTTCTTTTTCGGGCCACCCTGCCTTGGTGGGAATCGGCCGGTGTGATAATAAAAAATAAATATATATATATATATATATATGTATATATATATATATATATATATATATATATATATATATATATATATATATATATATATATATATATATATATATGAGGACATTAGAGCACTCCAGGATGATTTGAATAGACTGATGCAATGGTCGGAGAAGTGGCAGATGCAGTTTAATATAGACAACTGCAAAGTTCTAAATGTTGGACAGGAAAATAACCATGCCACATATAAACTAAATAATGTAGATCTTAATACTACTGATTGCGAAAAGGATTGCATTAGTGTTCGCAATAAAGCTAACAGAATTCTTGGCTTCATATCTAGAAGTATAAATAATAGAAGTCATCAGGTTGTTCAACTCTATATATCCTTGGTTAGGCCTCATTTAGACTATGCTGCTCAGTTCTGGTCACCGTATTACAGAATGGATATAAATGCTCTGGAAAACGTACAGAGGAGGATGACAAAGATGATCCCATGTATCAGAAATCTTCCCTATGAGGATAGGCTGAGGGCCCTGAATCTGCACTCTCTCGAAAGGCGTAGAATTAGGGGGGATATGATCGAGGTATATAAATGGGAAACTGGAATAAAAGAATGCTATTCAAGATTGATGGACTGACCACATTGACTCAAGGTTGAGGGACTGATTACCTCATACTCCTCCTGGTCTTCACGTTTCTCCTTTGTATAAACTAATGAAGCCACTGTGTGGCGAAACGTTTCCTCAATAAAGATGCCCAAGAGCTGCACATGTGTCTAATTTATCAACCTCTTATTATATGTTGAGTACATCTGGCTATATCTTGAGTGCTTCTGGCTATATTTTAATATGATTACTTCTGGGCATCAGATATTTGAAGAACGTCTGGTAATAACATAATTTAAGTACCTTTCCGTATAGTATAAGAACCTCTGGTCATAAGTTACATCAAATGCCTATGTTATTACTAAGATATTTTAATATCAGTTGAGAGAGTGTTGACACTAGCGTGTCCTGGCTGGACATTACTTACTCTTGTCTGGGCACTCACCAGATAGTACACATCAACAGCCAGTTTGTCACCTTACAACTTAGCTCATCTACGACACCATCAGTTTCTCTCTTATTTTAAAAACTGAAGTATTGTTGATACTTTATATTACTCCAGCACACATGCGTGAGCGTGTCACGTCGTAGCAACGAGAGCCGAGTGATTGTTATGACTTGTGCTACAGGAGTGGGAGGTAGGTAACCAAGAGAATCGGGGGGGGGGGGACTAGTTAGCAGAACTCGAACCTTGGAAGAGCTAAGTACAGCGCCTACACTCCGAAGGAGGAGTGGAGAAGCTACGTAATAAATGACACCGAACCTCTCTCTTCTCCAGGGTCACTCTACCTCGGCTGGAGTCGACCAGTGAACCTCTCTCCTCTCCAGGGTCACTCTACCTCGGCTGGAGTCGACCAGTGAACCTCTCTCCTCTCCAGTGCCACTCTACCTCGGCTGGAGTCAACCAGTGAACCTCTCTCCTCTCCAGGGTCACTCTACCTCGGCTGGAGTCGACCAGTGAACCTCTCTCCTCTCCAGGGTCACTCTACCTCGGCTGGAGTCGACCAGTGAACCTCTCTCCTCTCCAGGGTCACTCTACCTCGGCTGGAGTCGACCAGTGAACCTCTCTCCTCTCCAGTGCCACTCTACCTCGGCTGGAGTCAACCAGTGAACCTCTCTCCTCTCCAGGGTCACTCTACCTCGGCTGGAGTCGACCAGTGTGTCCACAACACAGACCAGGATGGCAGGACTTGCAGTACCAGGGAACAGCACATTATAAACACCTTCATAAAACAAATCAGATAAGAAACAAGATGGGTGTAAGGATTTCATAATTATTTTTAAATCTTATTAATTATTAACTTGTGGCGACAGAAAATCAAATCGGGAAGAGAAGCGCTACCGGAAGACCACCTGGAACTTCGTTAATATAACTATACAAAGGTATAGTAATAATATAACTATACATAGATACAATAATAATAATAATGTAACAATTCATATACATAGCAATAATGTAACTATATATAGATACAGCAATAATGTAACTCCATGTAGATATAGTAATAATGTAACAGTGCATAGAACCCACCAGCCAGAACCATGAACATGGAACCAGAAACACAGAGTTGAGCCTACTACAGCCTACCACAGCCTACCACAGCCTACCACAGCCTACCACAGTCTACCACACCCTACCACAGTCTACCACAGCCTACCACAGTCTACCACAGCCTACCACAGCCTACCACAGCCTACCACAGTCTACCACAGCCTACCACAGTCTACCACAGCCTACCACAGTCTACCACAGCCTACCACAGTCTACCACAGCCTACCACAGTCTACCACACCCTACCACACCCTACCACAGCCTACCACAGTCTACCACAGCCTACCACAGCCTACCACAGCCTACCACAGCCTACCACAGTCTACCACAGCCTACCACAGTCTACCACACCCTACCACAGCCTACCACAGCCTACCACAGCCTACCACAGCCTACCACAGCCTACCACAGCCTACCACAGCCTACCACAGCCTACCACAGCCTACCGTGTCTGACGCCTAAAAAAAAAATCTCAGATGAGCCAAAAATTAGAAAAAAAAAATAAATCTAACTCAATTTGCTTTAACTGACTTACTTAAAAAATTAATATACTAACACACGCTGATGATGCTGGCTAATTGATGCATTGATGGTCCTAGCATGTGTATTAATGGCTGATGCTAACGTGTGCATTGATGGTTGATGATTGTAATGTAGCATTGATGTTTGATGATGATGGTAACGTGAGTGTAATAGATCAATAGATCTATCGTTTATCTTTTGTAGATCTATCATAACTCTATCGTACAGCCATCATAGGAGTCTGTGATGATGAGCGGTGATCACTATCGCCTCACCATCACAGACACAACACTACCACCATCACAACACCATTACCATACATCACCATCACAACACCATTACCATTTCCACCACAATACAATTACAACTCCACTATCATTACCACAACATCACCACCACAACGTCACCACCACAACATCACCACCACAACGTCATAATTACCACAACATCACCACCACAACATCACCACCACAACGTCACCACCACAACATCATTACCCTCACCACAACATCATCATCACCAGAACATCACCATATCATCATCACCATCACCACATCATCACCCCCACCACAACATCATCATCACCATATCTTCATCACCATCACCACATCATCACCATCACCACAACATCATCGCCACAACATCATCACCATCACTACAACATCACCACAATCACCACATCATTACCCTCACCACAACATCATCACCACATCATCACCATCACCTCAACATCATCACCATCACCTCAACATCACCATCACCACAACATCATCACCATCACCTCAACATCATCACCATCACCTCAACATCACCATCACCACAACATCATCACCATCACCTCAACATCATCACCATCACCTCAACATCACCATCACCACAGCATCATCACCATCACCTCAACATCATCACCATAACATCATCATCATCACCATCACCACAACACCATCACCACAACATCATCACCATCACCACAACATCATCACCATCACCACAACATCATCACCACAACATCATCACCATCACCACAACATCATCACCACATCATCACCATCACCTCAACATCATCACCATCACCTCAACATCACCATCACCACAACATCATCACCATCACCTCAACATCATCACCATCACCTCATCATCACCATAACATCATCATCATCATCATCACCACAACATCATCACCATCACCTCAACATCATCACCATCACCTCAACATCACCATCACCACAACATCATCACCATCACCTCAACATCATCACCATCACCTCAACATCACCATCACCACAACATCATCACCATCACCTCAACATCATCACCATAACATCATCATCATCACCATCACCACAACACCATCTCCCACTTACCTCCTTCAGAGTGGTATTCGAAGTGGGTTAAAGTGGCCAGGTGTGACCCACAACACTGGCCCAGCTCCTCGCCAGCCCACGCAACACATCGCCTCTCACTCCTCTCAAACACCAGGCAAAACAATGTTAACATGCATAAAAAAACGAATCTGGTGTAAGAATTCCTTCATTGTAAAATTTATGTTGGTTGATTCGAGTGTTCGGACGCGGGCAATATCAGGGAGCAGCGATTTGTCGGAGCTGGAGTCGGCACAATATTTGGAAAATGGTGGCAGGAGAACGCCAAAACTTTAGTCAAACAACTGCGCCCTGATTGGTCCACACCGATCAATGTTTGTCTCAACACGCTGCTGATTGGCTAAAAGGCGTGGCTTGATTTGGTAGGCGGAGCCTGGGGGGAGAGGGACCAATGAACGGGTGGTATTCTGGAAGGCGGTGGGCGGGGTGTGGTGCCGCGGGCGGATATTCTAAAAGTTGGTATCCCGTGATGAGGGAGGTTACTGAGCGCTGAGGCGCGGCGGAGAGCTGTGCTACACTGCCGCTCTGTGTTATTGCGTTACCCACACGTGTGATGGAGGCGGTGTGTGGGCGTGAGTCCCCGGTATCGCCGCCCACGGTGGTGGCGCCCGTGGCTGTCAAGGCTGTGAGTGAGGCCCACACGATGCCCGTGCCCACTGACCAGCAGCGCCTGCTGTACCAGTTGGCCCTGGCCGAACGCCTCCGTCTGGCCTCCGCTGGCCTGGCCTGGGCTAGACCCCCGCTCTCACCGCACCATCACCACCTCCAGGAGGCCACCATGGGCGGCATGATGGGCGGTCTCATGAGCAACCACATCATGGGCGGCCTGGGATCACCGCTGATGGGCGGTCTCAACACCGCAGGCTTCGGGAACGCGCTGATGGGCGGCCCCGCGGGTCCGCCGGTCGCCGCAGCCTACCCGCATCCGCCGCACCCGCTCTATGGTTACCGCCTGATGGACCCGCGGGTCTTGTTGCCCCGGGGCCCCGAGGAACCCAAGCCTCAACACTCATACATCGGTCTCATCGCCATGGCCATCCTCAGCAGCCCTGAGAAGAAACTGGTCCTTAGTGACATCTACCAGTACATCCTGGATCACTACCCGTACTTCCGGTCCAGAGGACCCGGCTGGCGCAACTCCATCCGTCACAACCTCTCCCTCAACGACTGCTTCGTCAAGGCTGGCCGCTCCGCTAACGGCAAGGGCCACTACTGGGCCATTCATCCTGCTAACATCGACGACTTTCGGCGAGGTGACTTCCGTCGGCGGCGCGCTCAGCGCCGCGTCCGGAAGCATTTGGGTCTGGCCGTGGATGACGACTCTTCACCGGAGCCGCCCTCGCCCACGGCTGCCCTCACTCTCACCCACGACACGCCCATGGCCGCCCACCACACCACCCTCACCGCCCCAGATGACGCCTCCTCCCAGTCACAAGCATCTCCAGGCTCACACCCGCAGCCCGCCGCGCCCCGCAAGCGGCAGTTCGACGTGGCCAGCCTCTTGGCCCCTGACGACAAAGTGGCCAAGACCCGCCGACACACTGACGACCAAGACTCGGCTGAGATTGACGTCGTTAGTGATGACCCCGGTGACGACTCTGGCCCCGTCGCCGCCGCCGCTAGATCCACCTCCCCAGCTCCTCCAGACGACGACCACGACGACGATGACCACGACGAGGACGAGGAGCGCCCCTGGTCCCTGCTGGGGTGGGTGTCAGGGGCGTCCTGGCCTATACCCACCACCACAAATAACGACTCTCACCCACGACCCACACACGACCCTTCCACTGCCCAGTGAACCTACAACAGGTACCTACTATAAACATCACGTGACCTACAATAGACGCCATGAAAGATACAATAGGCGCTGTGCAACATACAATAAGATACAATAGGCGCTGTGCAACATACAATAAGATACAATAGGCGCTGTGCAACATACAATAAGATACAATAGGTGCTGTGCAACATACAATAAGATACAATAGGTTCTGTGTAACATACAATAAGATTCAATAAGCGCTATGTGACCTGCAATAAGCGCGATGTGGCCTGCAATAGATGTCATGAAACTCAGTAGGTATTGTGTGACCTCCTACACTCACTATGGCCTATAAGAGACACCAGGTGACCTCTACTAAGAGGTTCACCATGAAAGAGGTCACTCATCTCCCACAACACACTCTGGGGGACTCGGAGAGGTCACTCATCTCCCACAACACACTCTGGGAGGCCCAGAGAGGTCACTTATCTCCCACAACACACTCGGGGACACTCATCTCCCACAACACACTCGGGGACATTCATCTCCCACAACACACCATGGGAGGCCTAGAGAAGTCAGTCATCTCCCACAACACACTCAGGGAGAATTAGAGGGTTAATTATCTCTCACAACACATTCTGGATCAATCGTCTCCCACAACACAATATGGGATTGCCAGAGAGGTTAATCATCTCCCACAACACACTCTGGGAGACTCATCTCCCACAACACACTCTGGGAGGCTCGGCTGTGATATATATATTAACTATGTGATGTATTTATTTGTTTCTAAGATACTGTATATAAATAAATTTTATGGTTATCAGACCTATCATTGTCCCATACACATCTCTCTATAATCATTACTAATGATAATTATAATAATTATAATTATAATAATTATTATAATAATAATAATTCCATTTTCTATACATTATCTAGAAGCGGTAAACCCGTAAGAGCCGCGTGTTTATTTTCGAAAATAATCTCAAAATATTTTTTTTAACTATTTAAATTAAAAAAATATCGAAAAAATAGTAATTAACATTTTATTATTAAAAAAATTAACTGAAAATTGGCATTAAATTTTTTTTTTGTGTGAGAGATTCAACGGGTCCAAAATAAATATATATTTTTTTACCAGGGGAAAAATCTTGATGCTGGTGGAGGGCTCTGGATCCAAGAACTCGGAGCCACCTTCCTCATATATATATATATATATATATATATATATATATATATATATATATATATATATATATATATATATATATATATATATATATATATATATATATATATATATATATATATATATATATATGTGTGTGTGTGTGTGTGTGTGTGTATTGGGTTTGTGGAAATAAATGATTATTAATAATAACAATGATAATAATAATAATAATAATAATAATAATAATAATAATAATAATAATAATAATAATACATCGACACCATGCCTAACCCTTCTAGGGTAGGGTAGGTGCCTGAGCCCGAGCATTTAGCTCATAGGACTGTCATTCCCATTTGCCCCCTTGTGGCGGGGATGGCAGACCAGAGAGGCCTAGCTTGTGGCTAGGCCTGGGGACAGTTGGTCCCAAAGATGAGGAGGTACTTGTGCCTCCTCCCATGGGAGACTTAGGTCTCAGACACTCCCTAAAGAGGGAGCCAAGGCCGGGCCACCACTTGGAAAAGGCCCGGGCCGGGAGAATACCGGCTAATCTTTAACTAATTAACTAATAATAATAATAATAATGTGTTGGCTTATTTAATCAATTATTCCCTTCTTTTTCTTTAAAACATCTTCAGCGTTGAACGTAAAAAAGTGGAAGGAGGTTAACGAGTGAGCAACTGGTGGATAAAAATCACACGCAGTTTGAAGAGCGGGCATGACAGTCCCCAGGCGGCCAGCATCCAGTATATCCTGGCCAGTTGCTTGAAGTTAAGATGCACCGAGCACTAAGGTGCCAAAAACATTGGAGGTGATGGCAGTATGACAGTGAACCACCCCTGGGTGCCACCTGCCACTCTAATTACATGGTTAACGACCATTCACTGCCTACAAACACACCAGGAGTCACCTGTTCACCACCAGTCAAGAACTCTCTGGTCGTCAAACATAGACGAATAGGGACTAGACTTATCTCCCAGTGTATAAATACTCTGCAGTACACATCCCTTGACGTGTACACACACACAGCTGTTCTGAGTGTACACACACAGCTGTTCTGAGTGTACACACACAGCTGTTCTGAGTGTACACACACAGCTGTTCTGAGTGTACACACACAGCTGTTCTGAGTGTACACACACACACATCACAAGAGAGAGAGAGAGAGAGAGAGAGAGAGAGAGAGAGAGAGAGAGAGAGAGAGAGATAGACACTCATCAAAATATATACAAGCTTTGAGATTGGTTAATAGGGGTTGGAAAAAAAAAGGTCAGTGGAGCACACGAAGGTCATTAAGGCTGCTGGTGGTGCTCTCTTCACCACCAGGGAAGAATACTTTACTCCCTTATATAGGAATTAAAGTCAACTCTCACCCTGTATAAACTGGGAGAATCACACCTCTCAGTGTAGACACATCCTGGGTCACCACCACCACTGGGAGAATCACACTTCTCAGTGTAGACACATCCTGGGTCACCACCACCACTGGGAGAATCACACCTCTCAGTGTAGACACATCCTGGGTCACCACCACCACTTCGAGAGTAAATGGAAACACCGTTAATGTCGAAGATTAAGACACATGTCCAACAGTTGAGTGTCTTTATTGATCAAACGTTTCGCCCACACAGTAGGCTTCTTCAGTCACACACAAAGGGAGCAGTAAAAATGTATTTGACGCTGTCAGTCCCTCAACTCCATGATTTATATCGTTCCAGACCATGGAGATGAACTCTTCTCCAGGCGGAGGGACTGACCACCTCAAATACTTTTTTCCAAAGCTACTACTGCTGTCTTTGTATTTGACTGAAGAAGTCTGATGTGTAGGCGAAATCTTTCATCAATAAAGACACTCAACTGCTGCACATGTGTTTCAGTCTTCAACTTGTCGGTATTTTATACCATTTTCAAAAGCACGTTTAATGTTCCATGGGCCAGTAAGCCTGCTGCAGTGCTCCTTCTTTCATATGATCTGAAAACAAAATATAACATACCACCGATTATATTATTGTTGATTATATTATTTCGTGGATGCAATAAAATTTTAACTTATTAGTAAGTAGAAAATAATTAGTAAAAATAATAATAATAATAATAATAATAATAATAATAATAATAATAATAATAATAATAATAATAATAATAATATTATTATTATTATTATTATTATTATTATTATTATTATTATTATTATTATTATTATTATTATTATTAATAATAAGATGAGAGATGGGAAGTACAGTGCCTGCACTCTGAAGGAGGGGTGTTAATGTTGCAGTTTAAAAACTGTAGTGTAAAGCACCCTTCTGGCAAGACAGTGATGGAGTGAATGATGGTGAAAGTTTTTCTTTTTCGGGCCACCCTGCCTTGGTGGGCCACCCTG
>NC_091317.1:21196911-21204411 GCF_038502225.1 Cherax quadricarinatus
TGTTACTACCACTGTTACTGTTGCTACTACCACTGTTACTGTTGCTACTACCACTGTTACTGTTGTTACTACCACTGCTACTGTTGCTACTACCACTGTTACTGTTGCTACTACCACTGTTACTGTTGCTACTACCACTGTTACTGTTATTGCTACCACTGTTACTGTTCTTACTACCACTGTTACTGTTGCTACTACCACTGTTATTGTTGTTACTACCACTGTTACTGTTGTTACTACCACTGATACTGTTGTTACTACCACTGTTACTGTTGCTACTACCACTGTTACTGTTGCTACTACCACTGTTACTGTTGTTACTACCACTGATACTGTTGTTACTACCACTGTTACTGTTGCTACTACCACTGTTACTGTTGCTACTACCACTGTTACTGTTGTTACTACCACTGCTACTGTTGCTACTACCATTGTTACTGTTGCTACTACTACTGTTACTGTTGCTACTACCACTTACTGTTATTGCTACCACTGTTACTGTTTTTACTACCACTGCTACTGTTGTTACTACCACTGTTACTGTTGCTACTACCACTGTTACTGTTGATACTACCACTGTTACTGTTGTTACTACCACTGTTACTGTTGTTACTACCACTGTTACTGTTGTTACTACCACTGTTACTGTTGCTCCTACCACTGTTACTGTTGTTACTACCACTGTTACTGTTGTTACTACAACTGTTACTGTTGCTACTACCACTGTTACTGTTGTTACTACCACTGTTACTGTTGTTATTACCACTGTTACTGTTGCTACTACCACTGTTACTGTTGTTACTACCACTGTTACTGGTGTTACTACCACTGTTATTGTTGTTACTACCACTGTTACTGTTGTTATTACCACTTACTGTTGCTACTACCACTGTTACTGTTGTTACTACCACTGTTACTGTTGTTACTACCACTGTTACTGTTCTTACTACCACTGTTACTGTTGCTACTGTAACTGTTACTGTTGTTACTACCACTGTTACTGTTGTTACTACCACTGTTACTGTTGCTACTACCACTGTTACTGTTGTTACTACCACTGTTACTGTTGCTGCTACCACTGTTACTGTTGTTACTACCACTGTTACTGTTGTTACTACCTCTGTTTCTGTTGCTACTACCATTGTTACTGTTGTTACTACCACTGTTACTGTTGCTACTACCACTGTTACTGTTGTTACTACCACTCTTACTGTT
This sequence comes from Cherax quadricarinatus, assembly GCF_038502225.1. Taxonomy (NCBI): domain Eukaryota; kingdom Metazoa; phylum Arthropoda; class Malacostraca; order Decapoda; family Parastacidae; genus Cherax; species Cherax quadricarinatus. The sequence goes on from NC_091317.1 coordinate 21,198,127, forward strand.
GTTACTACCACTGTTACTGTTGCTACTACCACTGTTACTGTTGTTACTACCACTGTTACTGTTGCTGCTACCACTGTTACTGTTGCTACTACCACTGTTACTGTTGTTACTACCACTGTTACTGTTGTTACTACTCACCTATTTGTGGTTGCAGGGGTCGAGTCACAGCTCCTGGCCCCGCCTCTTCGCTGATTGCTACTAGGTCCTCTCTCTCCCTGCCCCATGAGCTCTATCATACTCCCGCCTCCACTACGTCACTTTCTAGGCTATTCCACGGCCTGACTACTCTATGACTGAAGAAATACTTCCTAACATCCCTTTGATTCATCTGAGTCTTCAACTTCCAATTGTGACCTCTTGTGTCTGTGTCCCATCTCTGGAACATCCCGTCTTTGTCCACCTTGTCTATTCCGCGCAGTATTTTATATGTCGTTATCATGTCTCCCCTGACCCTCCTGTCCTCCAGTGTCGTCAGGCCGATTTCCCTCAACCTTTCTTCGTAGGACAATCCCCGTAGCTCTGGGACTAGTCTTGTTGCAAACCTTTGCACTTTCTCTAATTTCTTGACGTGCTTGACTAGGTGTGGATTCCAAACTGGTGATGCATACTCCAGTATGGGCCTGACGTAAATGGTATACTGAGTCTTAAACGAATCCTTACTGAGGTATCGGAACGCTATCCATAGGTTTGCCAGGCGCCCGTATGCTGCAGCAGTTATCTGATTGATGTGCGCCTCAGGAGATATGCTCGGTGTTATACTCACCCCCAGATCTTTTTCCTTGAGTGAGGTTTGCAGTCTTTGGCCATCTAAACTATATTGTGTCTGCGGTCTTCTTTGCCCTTCCCCAATTTTCATGACTTTGCATTTGGCAGGGTTAAATTCAAGGAGCCAGTTGCTGGACCAGGCTTGTAGCCTGTCCAGGTCTCTTTGTAGTCCTGCCTGATCCTCATCCGATTTGACTCTTCTCATTAACTTCGCATCATCTGCAAACAAGGACACTTCTGAGTCTATCCCTTCCGTTATGTCGTTCACATATACCAAGAACAGCACAGGTCCTAGGACTGACCCCTGTGGAACCCCGCTTGTCACAGGCGCCCACTCTGACACCTCGTCGCGTACCATGACTCGTTGTTGCCTCCCTGTCAGGTATTCTCTGATCCATTGCAGTGCCTTTCCTGTTATGTGTGCCTGATCCTCTAGCTTTTGCAGTAACCTCTTGTGAGGAACTGTGTCGAAGGCCTTCTTGCAGTCCAAAAATATGCAGTCGATCCACTCCTCTCTCTCTTGTCTTACTTCTGTCACCTTGTCATAAAACTCTAGTAGGTTTGTGACACAGGATTTTCCTTCCCTGAAACCGTGCTGGTTGTCAATTATACACTTGTTTCTTTCCAGGTGCCCCACCACTCTCCTCCTGATGATCTTCTCCATGACCTTGCATACTATACACGTTAGTGATACAGGTCTGTAGTTTAGTGCCTCATGTCTGTCTCCCTTTTTAAAAAATTTGGGACTACATTTGCCATTTTCCATACCTCGGGGAGTTGCCCAGTTTCAAATGATGTGTTGAAGATCTTTGTTAATGGCTCACACAATATCTCTGCTCCCTCTTTAAGGACCCACTGGTCGCTACTAGGTCACTCTCCCTGAACCATGAGCTTTATCGTACCTCTGCTTAAAGCTGTGTATGGATCCTGCCTCCACTACATCGCTTCCCAAACTATTCCACTTCCTGACTACTCTGTGGCTGAAGAAATGCTTCCTAACATCCCTTTGATTCATCTGTGTCTTCAGCTTCCAACTGTGTCCCCGTGTTGCTGTGTCCAGTCTCTGGAACATCCTGTCTTTGTCCACCTTGTCAATTCCTCTCAGTATTTTGTAAGTCGTTATCATGTCCCCCCTATCTCTCCTGTCCTCCAGTGTCGTCAGGTTGATTTCCCTTAACCTCTCCTCATAGGACATACCTCTTAACTCTGGGACTAGTCTTGTTGCAAACCTTTGCACTTTCTCTAGTTTCTTTACATGCTTGGCTAGGTGTGGGTTCCAAACTGGTGCCGCATACTCTAATATGGGCCTAACGTACACGGTGTACAGGGTCCTGAACGATTCCTTATTAAGATATCGGAATGCTGTTCTGAGGTTTGCTAGGCGCCCATATGCTGCAGCAGTTATTTGGTTGATGTGCGCTTCAGGAGATGTGCCTGGTGTTATACTCACCCCAAGATCTTTTTCCTTGAGTGAGGTTTGTAGTCTGTGGCCCCCTATACTGTACTCCGTCTGAGGTCTTCTTTGCCCTTCCCCAATCTTCATGACTTTGCACTTGGTGGGATTGAACTCCAGTAGCCAATTACTGGAACAGGTCTGCAGCCTGTCCAGATCCCTTTGTAGTTCTGCCTGGTCTTCGATCGAGTGAATTCTTCTCATCAACTTCACATCATCTGCAAACAGGGACACCTCAGAGTCTATTCCTTCCGTCATGTCATTCACAAATACCAGAAACAGCACTGGTACTAGGACTGACCCCTGCGGGACCCCGCTGGTCACAAGTGCCCACTCTGACACCTCGCCACTTACCATGACTCGCTGCTGTCTTCCTGACAAGTATTCCCTGATCCATTGTAGTGCCTTCCCTGTTATCCCTGCTTGGTCCTCCAGTTTTTGCACCAATCTCTTGTGTGGAACTGTGTCAAATGCCTTCTTGCAGTCCAAGAAAATGCAATCCACCCACCCCTCTCTCTCTTGTCTTACTGCTCTCACCATGTCATATTATTATTATTATAATCAAGGGGGAAGCGCTAAACCCGGAGGATTATACAGCGCCTGGGGGGGGGATGTGGAAGGCATTCATGCTTAATTCGGGGAACTGGAGCACAGATCCAATTCCCTAAATCAAGAGCCCCTCACCAACATCAAGGAACCTTCCTTGAGGGGCTTCACCATGTCATAGAACTCCAGTAGGTTTGTGACACAGGATTTCCCGTCCCTGAAACCATGTTGGCTGCTGTTGATGAGATCGTTCCTTTCTAGGTGTTCCACCACTCTTCTCCTGATAATCTTCTCCATGACTTTACATACTATACATGTCAGTGACACTGGTCTGTAGTTTAGTGCTTCATGTCTGTCTCCTTTTTTAAAGATTGTGACTACATTTGCTGTCTTCCATGCCTCAGGCAATCTCCCTGTTTCGATAGATGTATTGAATATTGTTGTTAGGGGTACACATAGTGCCTCTGCTCCCTCTCTCAATACCCATGGGGAGATGTTATCTGGCCCCATTGCCTTTGAGGTATCTAGCTCACTCAGAAGCCTCTTCACTTCTTCCTCGGTTGTGTGTACTGTGTCCAGCACATGGTGGTGTGCCCCACCTCTCCGTCTTTCTGGAGCCCCTTCTGTCTCCTCTGTGAACACTTCTTTAAATCTCTTGTTGAGTTCTTCACTTACTTCTTGGTTATTTCTTGTTGTCTCTCCTCCTTCCTTCCTTAGCCTGATTACCTGGTCCTTGACTGTTGTTTTCCTCCTGATGTGGCTGTGTAACAGTTTTGGGTCAGATTTGGCTTTCGCTGCTATGTCCTTTTCATATTGTCGTTGGGCCTCCCTTCTTATCTGTGCATATTCATTTCTGGCTCTACGACTGTTCTCCTTATTCTCCTGGGTCCTTTGCCTTCTATATTTCTTCCATTCCCTAGCACACTTGGTTTTTGCCTCCTTGCACCTTTGGGTGAACCATGGGCTCATCCTGGCTTTTTCATTAGTCCTGTTACCCTTGGGTATAAACCTCTCCTCAGCCTCCTTGCATTTTGTTGCTACATATTCCATCATCTCATTAACTGACTTCCCTGCCAATTCTCTGTCCCACTGAACCCCGTTCAGGAAGTTCCTCATTCCCGTGTAGTCCCCTTTCTTATAGTTTGGCTTCATTCGTCCTGGCCTTCCTGCTTCCCCCTCCACTTGTAGCTCTACTGTGTATTCGAAGCTTAAAACCACATGATCGCTGATCCCAAGGGGTCTTTCATATGTGATGTCCTCAATATCTGCACTACTCAAGGTGAATACTAGGTCCAGTCTTGCTGGTTCATCCTCTCCTCTCTCTCTTGTAGTGTCCCTTACGTGTTGGTGCATGAAGTTTTCCAGTACCACCTCCATCATCTTAGCCCTCCATGTGTCTTGGCCCCCATGTGGCTCCAAGTTCTCTCAATCGATCTCCTTGTGGTTAAAGTCGCCCATGATCAGGAGCTTTGCCCTGCATGCATGAGCTCTTCTGGCCACTGCAGCCAGTGTGTCAACCATCGCTCTATTGCTCTCGTCATACTCTTGCCTTGGCATCCTGCTGTTCTGTGGTGGGTTATACATCACTGCAATTACCACCTTGGGACCTCCAGAGTGAAGTGTTCCCGCTATGTAATCGCTTGCTTCTCTGCTGTCTCCTCTCTCCAGCTCATCAAAATTCCATTGGTTTTTGATCAACAGTGCCACTCCTCCCCCCCCCCCCGTTACTTCTGTCTTTCCTCAGGATCTGGTATCCCGTTCGAAATATGGCATCTGTTATCATACCTGTTAGCTTGGTTTCTGTGAGAGCTATGATGTCCGGTGATGCGCCTTTTTTTTTTTTTTTTTTTTTTTTTTTTTTTTTTTTTTTTTACACAGGGTTTGACAAGGTTAAGGATCCCTAGCTTTATTGACAGCTATATTACAGGTTAAGGATTCCTAACTTTATTGGCAAGCTAAGAGCTGTTACCTACATCAGCTCATTTGAAAGCATTTTTATTGTTATGAGACATACAAGTAGGGAACAGGATGAAGTTGGAGCCATCTGTGGGCCATCATTTTCATTTGATCAACTGACTTTATCTCGTTGACATCATTATGCTGTACGAATGTGTTCCATACTCGAGTCATCCTGGGGATGTATGATCTCAGATGGAGTGATGTTCTGGAGAAGGGTACAGCCAGAGTGAAGTTGCTGCTTTCTGCCCGTCTTGTGGCATAAAAGCTTGTTTCACGCTGTCCTCGAAGTGGATCCAAGTGTGGTATTTTGACAATATTGGCCTTGTACATAACAGTAAGGCCACCCACATCCCTCCTATGTTGAAGGCTCTGCTGAAATGACAGATCTATCCAGGATGGGTCCAGGCGAGAGATGAGACGTCTTGCTCTGTTCTCTACTCTGTCAAGCAGTCGCAGATGAGAGGAGGGGCAGGCAAACCAAGAAAGTGGAGCATACTCAAGGTGTGAGCCTACTTGTGCCTCGTACAGGATCTTGCAACCCCTACTGTCAAGCAGATGCGAGATACGGCGAAGTGCTGTAAGCTTCCTGGCTGCCTTGTTTGCAAGATTTACAACATGGTTCTTCATGGTTAGTTTGGAGTCAAATTTCACCCCAAGGATATCAACTTCTTCTCCAGGTGCCAACATCCTCCCATTCATCCTTACTACTGCACCAGCATTACCATCATGGTGCCTAGAGACGATCATCATTTGCGTTTTCTCAGGTGCAAATGTTACTTGCCATCTATTTCCCCAAGCTGATATAGCTCTCAGCTGGTGATTGATGTAGCTTAGAGCAGCTGGCATTTCTTCTCTTGGATAAGTGAATGTCAGTGTACAGTCGTCTGCATATGCATGTGATTCTGGGATGAGATGAAGAAGGTCGTTGAAGTAGACATTCCATAACAATGGACCCAGCACGCTTCCTTGTGGAACGCTTGCCCCAATAGGATGCCTTGCTGATTCCGTTCCATTGAGGACTACACTTAGAGATCTACCATGAAGGTAATCACTGAGGAGACATAGTGTAGAGCCTGCAATTCCCAGTGCTTGAAGTTTTGCTAAGAGGCCCTGGTGCCACACCCGGTCGAAAGCGCCAGCAATGTCCAGTGCTACCACACAGCTGACTTTGGATTCATCCAGTGACTGGTGCCACTTAGTGGAGAGGTTTAACAACAGATCAGCAGCAGAGTAACCTTTCCTGAAGGTGCCACTCCTCCCACTTATTTGTTATTCCATCAGCGTTTGTGTACCATACCTTCAGTTTCCTTTCCAACACTGTGGTTTGCGGGGCCTGTGGGGGTGGGAGACCTGGTGGCATACTGTGGGATTCTATAGCTGGGTGTTGGGTGGAAGCTGTGAGTGTGGATTGTAGTTTGTGTTGGGATGGTGTTCTGAGGATAGTTCTGTGTGTGCTTGCACTTGCTGCTCTGTTCTGCTCTGATTGACCTCTGCTGGTTCCAACCTTGTCTCCTTTCGTAGCTCCTTTCGCTTTTTTGTCTTCTCCCTCAGCTGCTGTCGTT
>NC_091317.1:21216911-21491911 GCF_038502225.1 Cherax quadricarinatus
TGTCAGTTTATATCTCTCAGTATACATACACTGAGAGACATACACCTGTCAGTTTATATCTCTCAGTATACATACACTGACAGACTTACACCTGTCAGTTTATCTCTCAGTATACATACACTGACAGACATACACCTGTCAGTTTATATCTCTCAGTATACATACACTGACAGACATACACCTGTCAGTTTACATCTCTCAGTATACATACACTGACAGACATACACCTGTCAGTTTATATCTCTCAGTATACATACACTGACAGACATACACCTGTCAGTTTATATCTCTCAGTATACATACACTGAGAGACATACACCTGTCAGTTTATATCTCTCAGTATACATACACTGAGAGACATACACCTGTCAGTTTATATCTCTCAGTATACATACACTGACAGACATACACCTGTCAGTTTATATCTCTCAGTATACATACACTGAGAGACATACACCTGTCAGTTTATATCTCTCAGTATACATACACTGACAGACATACACCTGTCAGTTTATATCTCTCAGTATACATACACTGACAGACATACACCTGTCAGTTTATATCTCTAAGTATACATACACTGACAGACATACACCTGTCAGTTTATATCTCTCAGTATACATACACTGAGAGACATACACCTGTCAGTTTATATCTCTCAGTATACATACACTGACAGACATACACCTGTCAGTTTATATCTCTCAGTATACATACACTGAGAGACATACACCTGTCAGTTTATATCTCTCAGTATACATACACTGACAGACATACACCTGTCAGTTTATATCTCTCAGTATACATACACTGACAGACATACACCTGTCAGTTTATATCTCTCAGTATACATACACTGACAGACATACACCTGTCAGTTTATATCTCTCAGTATACATACACTGACAGACATACACCTGTCAGTTTATATCTCTCAGTATACATACACTGAGAGACATACACCTGTCAGTTTATATCTCTCAGTATACATACACTGAGAGACATACACCTGTCAGTTTATATCTCTCAGTATACATACACTGACAGACATACACCTGTCAGTTTATATCTCTCAGTATACATACACTGAGAGACATACACCTGTCAGTTTATATCTCTCAGTATACATACACTGACAGACATACACCTGTCAGTTTATATCTCTCAGTATACATACAGTGACAGACATACACCTGTCAGTTTATATCTCTCAGTATACATACACTGAGAGACATACACCTGTCAGTTTATATCTCTCAGTATACATACACTGACAGACATACACCTGTCAGTTTATATCTCTCAGTATACATACACTGAGAGACATACACCTGTCAGTTTATATCTCTCAGTATACATACACTGAGAGACATACACCTGTCAGTTTATATCTCTCAGTATACATACACTGAGAGACATACACCTGTCAGTTTATATCTCTCAGTATACATACACTGACAGACATACACCTGTCAGTTTATATCTCTCAGTATACATACACTGAGAGACATACACCTGTCAGTTTATATCTCTCAGTATACATACACTGAGAGACATACACCTGTCAGTTTATATCTCTCAGTATACATACACTGAGAGACATACACCTGTCAGTTTATATCTCTCAGTATACATACACTGACAGACATACACCTGTCAGTTTATATCTCTCAGTATACATACACTGACAGACATACACCTCTCTGTGTGTGTATAGAATCCCCAAGACAAGTCTACTTACATTATTATTATTGTTGTTGTTGTTGTTGTTGTTGTTGTTGTTGTTGTTGTTGTTGTTGTTGTTGTTGTTGTTGTTGTTGTTGTTGTTGCTGTTGCTGCTGCCTTGCGTTGCTGCTGCTGCTTGCTTGCCTTGCTTGCCGTTCCGCTTGCTGTTGCTTGTTGCCTGCTGCCGTTGCCGCTGTTGTTGCTGTTGCCGCTTGCTGCTGCTGCTTGCCGCCGCTGCTGCCGCCTTGCGCTTGCTGCCGCCGCCTGTGCTGCTGCCTGCTGTTGCCGCTGTTGCGGTTGCTGTTGCTGCTGCTGCTGCCTTTGCCTTGCTGCCTGTTGCTGCTGCTTGTTGCCTGTTGCCTGCGTGCTTGCTGCTCGCCTTGCCGCGCTGCTGCTGCCGCTGCCGCCGTTGCCGCTGCTGCGCCTGCTTGCCTGCGTTGCCTGCCTGCTGCTGCCGCTGCTGCCGCGTTGCTGCTTGCTTGGCCGCTGCCGCCTGCTGCTTGCTGTTGCTGCTGCTGCTGCTTGTTGCTGCTGCTGTTGCTGTTGCTGCTGCGTTGCTGCTTGCTGCGCTGCTGCTTGCAGCCGTTGCTGCTTGTGCGCTGTTGCTGCTGCTGCTGTTGCTTGCTGCCGTTTGCTGCGTTCGCCGTCCGCCGTTCCGCCGTGCTGTTCTGCCGCTGCCGCTGCTGCTGCCGCTGTTGCTCCGCTGCTGCTGCTGCTGCTGTTGCTGCCTTGCTGCTGCTGCTTGCCTGCTGCTGCTGCTGCCTTGCCGTTCCGCTGCTGCTTGCTTGCTGCCGTGCTGTCGCGCTGCTGCCGTGCCTTGTTGCTGCCTTGCCGTCCGCTGCCGCTCCGCTGCTGCCGCTGCTGCTGCTGCTGCTGCTGTCCGCTGCTGCTGCGCCGCCGCTGCCTGCCGTTGCCGCCGCCGTTGCTGCCTGCTGCTGTTGCTGCTGTCTGCCGTTCCGCTGCCGCCTGTTGCCGTTGCGCTGCTGCCGTTGCGTTGCTGTTGCCACTGCTTGTTGCTGCCGCTGCCTGCTGCCGTTGCCGCCGTGCTTGTTGCTGCTGCTGCCTTGCTGTTGTTGTTGTTGTTGTTGTTGTTGTTGTTGTTGTTGTTGTTGTTGTTGTTGTTGTTGTTGTTGTTGTTGTTGTTGTTGTTGTTGTTGCTGTTGTTGTTGTTGTTGTTGTTGTTGTTGTTGTTGTTGCATGCCACAAGCACTAGGCCTGAATAATATCATATTTAATATAAGTACAAATCATCACTAGGATTACAGTTATATTATCACCAGGTACCATGATGGAGCAGTGGTAAGAATGATGGAGCAGTGGTAAGAATGATGAAGCAGTGGTAAGAATGATGGAACAGTGGTAAGAATGATGGAGCAGTGGTAAGAATGATGGAGCAGTGGTAAGAATGATGGAGCAGTGGTAAGAATGATGGAACAGTGGTAAGAATGATGGAGCAGTGGTAAGAATGATGGAGCAGTGGTAAGAATGATGGAACAGTGGTAAGAATGATGGAGCAGTGGTAAGAATGATGGAACAGTGGTAAGAATGATGGAGCAGTGGTAAGAATGATGGAGCAGTGGTAAGAATGATGGAACAGTGGTAAGAATGATGGAGCAGTGGTAAGAATGATGGAGCAGTGGTAAGAATGATGGAACAGTGGTAAGAATGATGGAGCAGTGGTAAGAATGATGGAACAGTGGTAAGAATGATGGAGCAGTGGTAAGAATGATGGAGCAGTGGTAAGAATGATGGAACAGTGGTAAGAATGATGGAGCAGTGGTAAGAATGATGGAGCAGTGGTAAGAATGATGTAGCAGTGGTAAGAATGATGGAGCAGTGGTAAGAATGATGGAGCAGTGGTAAGAATGATGGAGCAGTGGTAAGAATGATGGAGCAGTGGTAAGAATGATGGAGCAGTGGTAAGAATGATGGAGCAGTGGTAAGAATGATGGAGCAGTGGTAAGAATGATGGAGCAGTGGTAAGAATGATGGAGCAGTGGTAAGAATGATGGAACAGTGGTAAGAATGATGGAGCAGTGGTAAGAATGATGGAGCAGTGGTAAGAATGATGGAGCAGTGGTAAGAATGATGGAACTGTGGTAAGAATGATGGAGAAGTGGTAAGAATGATGGAGCAGTGGTAAGAATGATGTAGCAGTGGTAAGAATGATGGAGCAGTGGTAAGAATGATGGAGAAGTGGTAAGAATGATGGAGCAGTGGTAAGAATGATGGAGCAGTGGCAAGAATGATGGAACAGTGGTAAGAATGATGGAGCAGTGGTAAGAATGATGGAGCAGTGGTAAGAATGATGGAGCAGTGGTAAGAATGATGGAGCAGTGGTAAGAATGATGGAACAGTGGTAAGAATGATGGAGCAGTGGTAAGAATGATGGAGCAGTGGTAAGAATGATGGAGCAGTGGTAAGAATGATGGAGCAGTGGTAAGAATGATGGAGCAGTGGTAAGAATGATGGAGCAGTGGTAAGAATGATGGAGCAGTGGTAAGAATGATGGAACTGTTGTAAGAATGATGGAGAAGTGGTAAGAATGATGGAGCAGTGGTAAGAATGATGGAACTGTGGTAAGAATGATGGAGAAGTGGTAAGAATGATGGAGCAGTGGTAAGAATGATGGAGCAGTGGTAAGAATGATGGAGCAGTGGTAAGAATGATGGAGCAGTGGTAAGAATGATGGAGAAGTGGTAAGAATGATGTAGCAGTGGTAAGAATGATGTAGCAGTGGTAAGAATGATGGAGCAGTGGTAAGAATGATGGAGAAGTGGTAAGAATGATGTAGCAGTGGTAAGAATGATGTAGCAGTGGTAAGAATGATGTAGCAGTGGTAAGAATGATGGAGCAGTGGTAAGAATGATGGAGCAGTGGTAAGAATGATGGAGCAGTGGTAAGAATGATGGAGCAGTGGTAAGAATGATGGAGCAGTGGTAAGAATGATGGAGCAGTGGTAAGAATGATGGAGCAGTGGTAAGAATGATGGAGCAGTGGTAAGAATGATGGAGCAGTGGTAAGAATGATGGAGCAGTGGCAAGAATGATGGAGCAGTGGTAAGAATGATGTAGCAGTGGTAAGAATGATGGAGCAGTGGTAAGAATGATGGAGCAGTGGTAAGAATGATGGAGCAGTGGTAAGAATGATGGAGCAGTGGTAAGAATGATGGAGCAGTGGTAAGAATGATGTAGCAGTGGTAAGAATGATGTAGCAGTGGTAAGAATGATGGAGCAGTGGTAAGAATGATGGAACAGTGGTAAGAATGATGGAGCAGTGGTAAGAATGATGAAGCAGTGGTAAGAATGATGGAGCAGTGGTAAGAATGATGGAGCAGTGGTAAGAATGATGGAGCAGTGGTAAGCATGATGGAGCAGTGGTAAGAATGATGGAGCAGTGGTAAGCATGATGGAGCAGTGGTAAGAATGATGGAGCAGTGGTAAGCATGATGGAGCAGTGGTAAGAATGATGAAGCAGTGGTAAGAATGATGAAGCAGTGGTAAGAATGATGGAGCAGTGGTAAGAATGATGGAGCAGTGGTAAGAATGATGGAGCAGTGGTAAGCATGATGGAGCAGTGGTAAGAATGATGTAGCAGTGGTAAGAATGATGGAGCAGTGGTAAGAATGATGAAGCAGTGGTAAGAATGATGAAGCAGTGGTAAGAATGATGGAGCAGTGGTAAGAATGATGAAGCAGTGGTAAGAATGATGGAGCAGTGGTAAGCATGATGGAGCAGTGGTAAGAATGATGTAGCAGTGGTAAGAATGATGGAGCAGTGGTAAGAATGATGAAGCAGTGGTAAGAATGATGGAGCAGTGGTAAGAATGATGGAGCAGTGGTAAGAATGATGGAGCAGTGGTAAGAATGATGGAGCAGTGGTAAGAATGATGGAGCAGTGGTAAGAATGATGGAGCAGTGGTAAGAATGATGGAGCAGTGGTAAGAATGATGGAGCAGTGGTAAGAATGATGGAGCAGTGGTAAGAATGATGGAGCAGTGGTAAGAATGATGGAGCAGTGGTAAGAATGATGGAGCAGTGGTAAGAATGATGAGCAGTGGTAAGAATGATGTAGCAGTGGTAAGAATGATGGAGCAGTGGTAAGAATGATGGAGCAGTGGTAAGAATGATGGAGCAGTGGTAAGAATGATGGAGCAGTGGTAAGAATGATGGAGCAGTGGTAAGAATGATGGAGCAGTGGTAAGAATGATGGAGCAGTGGTAAGAATGATGGAGCAGTGGTAAGAATGATGGAGCAGTGGTAAGAATGATGTAGCAGTGGTAAGAATGATGTAGCAGTGGTAAGAATGATGGAGCAGTGGTAAGAATGATGGAGCAGTGGTAAGAATGATGGAGCAGTGGTAAGAATGATGGAGCAGTGGTAAGAATGATGGAGCAGTGGTAAGAATGATGGAGCAGTGGTAAGAATGATGGAGCAGTGGTAAGAATGATGGAGCAGTGGTAAGAATGATGGAGCAGTGGTAAGAATGATGTAGCAGTGGTAAGAATGATGTAGCAGTGGTAAGAATGATGGAGCAGTGGTAAGAATGATGGAGCAGTGGTAAGAATGATGGAGCAGTGGTAAGAATGATGGAGCAGTGGTAAGAATGATGTAGCAGTGGTAAGAATGATTGAGCAGTGGTAAGAATGATGGAGCAGTGGTAAGAATGATGGAGCAGTGGTAAGAATGATGGAGCAGTGGTAAGAATGATGGAGCAGTGGTAAGAATGATGTAGCAGTGGTAAGAATGATGTAGCAGTGGTAAGAATGATGGAGCAGTGGTAAGAATGATGTAGCAGTGGTAAGAATGATGGAGCAGTGGTAAGAATGATGGAGCAGTGGTAAGAATGATGTAGCAGTGGTAAGAATGATGGAGCAGTGGTAAGAATGATGGAGCAGTGGTAAGAATGATGTAGCAGTGGTAAGAATGATGGAGCAGTGGTAAGAATGATGTAGCAGTGGTAAGAATGATGGAGCAGTGGTAAGAATGATGGAGCAGTGGTAAGAATGATGTAGCAGTGGTAAGAATGATGGAGCAGTGGTAAGAATGATGGAGCAGTGGTAAGAATGATGTAGCAGTGGTAAGAATGATGGAGCAGTGGTAAGAATGATGGAGCAGTGGTAAGAATGATGGAGCAGTGGTAAGAATGATGGAGCAGTGGTAAGAATGATGGAGCAGTGGTAAGAATGATGGAACAGTGGTAAGAATGATGGAGCAGTGGTAAGAATGATGGAGCAGTGGTAAGAATGATGGAGCAGTGGTAAGAATGATGGAGCAGTGGTAAGAATGATGGAACAGTGGTAAGAATGATGGAGCAGTGGTAAGAATGATGGAGCAGTGGTAAGAATGATGGAACAGTGGTAAGAATGATGGAGCAGTGGTAAGAATGATGGAGCAGTGGTAAGAATGATGGAGCAGTGGTAAGAATGATGGAGCAGTGGTAAGAATGATGGAGCAGTGGTAAGAATGATGGAGCAGTGGTAAGAATGATGGAACAGTGGTAAGAATGATGGAGTAGTGGTAAGAATGATGGAACAGTGGTAAGAATGATGGAGCAGTGGTAAGAATGATGGAGCAGTGGTAAGAATGATGGAACAGTGGTAAGAATGATGGAGCAGTGGTAAGAATGATGGAGCAGTGGTAAGAATGATGGAGCAGTGGTAAGAATGATGGAGCAGTGGTAAGAATGATGGAGCAGTGGTAAGAATGATGGAGCAGTGGTAAGAATGATGGAGCAGTGGTAGGAATGATGGAACAGTGATAAGAATGATGGAGCAGTGGTAAGAATGATGGAGCAGTGGTAAGAATGATGGAACAGTGGTAAGAATGATGGAGCAGTGGTAGGAATGATGGAGCAGTGGTAAGAATGATGGAGCAGTGGTAAGAATGATGGAGCAGTGGTAAGAATGATGGAGCAGTGGTAAGAATGATGGAGCAGTGGTAAGAATGATGGAGCAGTGGTAGGAATGATGGAACAGTGGTAGGAATGATGGAGCAGTGGTAACAATGATGGAGCAGTGGTAAGAATGATGGAGCAGTGGCAAGAATGATGGAACAGTGGTAGGAATGATGGAGCAGTGGTAAGAATGATGGAGCAGTGGTAAGAATGATGGAGCAGTGGTAAGAATGATGGAGCAGTGGTAAGAATGATGGAGCAGTGGTAAGAATGATGGAGCAGTGGTAAGAATGATGGAGCAGTGGTAAGAATGATGGAGCAGTGGTAAGAATGATGGAGCAGTGATAAGAATGATGGAGCAGTGGTAAGAATGATGGAGCAGTGGTAAGAATGATGGAACAGTGGTAAGAATGATGGAGAAGTGGTAAGAATGATGGAGCAGTGGTAAGAATGATGGAGCAGTGGTAAGAATGATGGAACAGTGGTAAGAATGATGGAGCAGTGGTAAGAATGATGGAGCAGTGGTAAGAATGATGGAGCAGTGGTAAGAATGATGGAGCAGTGGTAAGAATGATGGAACAGTGGTAAGAATGATGGAGCAGTGGTAAGAATGATGAAGCAGTGGTAAGAATGATGGAACAGTGGTAAGAATGATGGAGCAGTGGTAAGAATGATGGAGCAGTGGTAAGAATGATGGAGCAGTGGTAAGAATGATGGAGCAGTGGTAAGAATGATGGAGCAGTGGTAAGAATGATGGAGAAGTGGTAAGAATGATGGAGCAGTGGTAAGAATGATGGAGCAGTGGTAAGAATGATGGAACAGTGGTAAGAATGATGGAGCAGTGGTAAGAATGATGGAGCAGTGGTAAAAATGATGGAGCAGTGGTAAGAATGATGGAACAGTGGTAAGAATGATGGAGCAGTGGTAAGAATGATGGAGCAGTGGTAAGAATGATGGAGCAGTGGTAAGAATGATGGAGCAGTGGTAAGAATGATGGAACAGTGGTAAGAATGATGGAGCAGTGGTAAGAATGATGGAGCAGTGGTAAGAATGATGGAGCAGTGGTAAGAATGATGGAGCAGTGGTAAGAATGATGGAGCAGTGGTAAGAATGATGGAGCAGTGGTAAGAATGATGGAACAGTGGTAAGAATGATGGAGCAGTGGTAAGAATGATGGAGCAGTAATAAGAATGATGGAACAGTGGTAAGAATGATGGAACAGTGGTAAGAATGATGGAGCAGTGGTAAGAATGATGGAACAGTGGTAAGAATGATGGAACAGTGGTAAGAATGATGGAGCAGTGGTAAGAATGATGGAGCAGTGGTAAGAATGATGGAGCAGTGGTAAGAATGATGGAACAGTGGTAAGAATGATGGAACAGTGGTAAGAATGATGGAACAGTGGTAAGAATGATGGAGCAGTGGAAAGAATGATGGAACAGTGGTAAGAATGATGGAGCAGTGGTAAGAATGATGGAACAGTGGTAAGAATGACGGAGCAGTGGTAAGAATGATGGAGCAGTGGTAAGAATGATGGAACAGTGGTAAGAATGATGGAACAGTGGTAGGAATGATGGAACAGTGGTAAGAATGATGGAGCAGTGGTAAGAATGATGGAACAGTGGTAAGAATGATGGAGCAGTAGTAGGAATGATTGAACAGTGGTAAGAATGATGGAGCAGTGGTAAGAATGATGGAACAGTGGCAAGAATGATGGAACAGTGGTAGGAATGATGGAACAGTGGTAAGAATGATGGAGCAGTGGTAAGAATGATGGAACAGTGGTAAGAATGATGGAGCAGTAGTAGGAATGATTGAACAGTGGTAAGAATGATGGAGCAGTGGTAAGAATGATGGAACAGTGGTAAGAATGATGGAGCAGTGGTAGGAATGATGGAATAGTGGTAAGAATGATGGAGCAGTGGTAAGAATGATGGAGCAGTGGTAGGAATGATGGAACAGTGGTAATAATGATGGAACAGCGGTAAGAATGATGGAACAGTGGTAGGAATGATGAAACAGTGGCAAGAATGATGGAACAGTGGTAGGAATGATGGAACAGTGGTAAGCATGATGGAGCAGTGGTAAGAATGATGGAGCAGTGGTAAGAATGATGGAGCAGTGGTAAGAATGATGTAGCAGTGGTAAGAATGATGGAGCAGTGGTGAGAATGATGGAGCAGTGAGAAGAATGATGGAGCAGTGGTAAGAATGATGGAGCAGTGGTAAGAATGATGTAGCAGTGGTAAGAATGATGGAACAGTGATAGGAATGATGGAGCAGTGGTAAGAATGATGGAACAGTGGTAAGAATGATGGAGCAGTGGTAGGAATGATGGAGCAGTGGTAAGAATGATGGAGCAGTGGTAAGAATGATGGAGCAGTGGTAAGAATGATGGAGCAGTGATCCACCACTTACAGGCTCCAGTGATCCACCACTTACAAGCTCCAGTGATCCACCACGTACACTCTCCAGTGATCCATTACTTACAGGCTTCAGTGATCATCACTTACAGGCTCCAGTGACCTACCACTTACAGGCTCCAGTGATCCACCACTTACAAGCTCCAGTGACCCACCACTTACACTCTCCAGTGATCCATTACTTACAGGCTTCAGTGATCATCACTTACAGGCTCCAGTGACCCACCACTTACAGGCTTCAGTGATCCACCACTTACACTCTCCAGTGACTCACCACTTACAGGCTGCAGTGATCCACCACTTACAGGCTCCAGTGACCTACCACTTACAGGCTTCAGTGATCCACCGCTTACACTCTCCAGTGACCTACCAATTACAGGCTGCAGTGATCCACCACTTACACTCTCCAGTGACCCACCACTTACAGGCTGCAGTGATCCACCACTTACAGGCTTCAGTGACCTACTACTTACAGGCTTAAGTGATCCACCACTTACAAGCTCCAGTGATCCACCGCTTACAGGCTCCCTTGATCCACCACTTACAGGCTCCAGTGATCCACCACTTACACTCTCCAGTGATCCACCACTTACAGGCTGCAGTGATCCACCACTTACAGGCTCCCTTGATCCACCACTTACAGGCTCCAGTGATCCACCACTTACACTCTCCAGTGATCCACCACTTACAGGCTTCAGTGATCCACCACTTACACTCTCCAGTGATCCATTACTTACAGGCTTCAGTGATCATCACTTACAGGCTCCAGTGACCTACCACTTACACGCTCCAGTGATCCACCACTTACAAGCTCCAGTGATCCACCGCTTACATGCTTCAGTGATCCACCACTTACACTCTCCAGTGATCCACCACTTACAGGCTGCAGTGATCCACCACTTACAGGCTCCAGTGACCTACCACTTACAGGCTCCAGTGATCCACCACTTATAGGCTTCAGTGATCCACCACTTACAGGCTCCAGTGATCCACCACTTACAGGCTCCAGTAATCCACCACTTACAGGCTTCAGTGATCCACCACTTACAGGCTCCAGTGATCCACCACTTACAGGCTCCAGCGATCCACCACCTACAGGCTCCAGCGATACACCACTTACAGGCTCAAGTGATCCACTACGTACAGGCTCCAGCGATCCACTACTTACACCCTCCAGTGATCCACCACTTACAAGCTCCAGCGATCCACCGCTTAAGGCTCCAGTGATCCACCACTTACAGGCTCCTATGATCCACCACTTACAGGCTCCAGTGATCCACCACTTACAGGCCCCAGTGATCCACCACTTACAGGCTCCAGTGATCCACCACTTACAGGCTCCTATGATCCACCACTTACAGGCTCCTATGATCCACCACTTACAGGCTCCAGTGATCCACCACTTACAGGCTCCTATGATCCACCGCTTACAGGCTCCAGTGATCCACCACATACAGGCTCCTATGATCCACCACTTACAGGCTCCAGTGATCCACCACTTACAGGCCCCAGTGATCCACCACTTACAGGCTCCTGTGATCCACCACTTACAGTCTCCTATGATCCACCGCTTACAGGCTCCAGTGATCCACCACTTACAGGCTCCTGTGATCCACCACATACAGGCTCCTATGATCCACCACTTACAGGCTCCAGTGATCCACCACTTACAGGCCCCAGTGATCCACCACTTACAGGCTCCAGTGATCCACCACTTACAGGCTCCTATGATCCACCGCTTACAGGCTCCAGTGATCCACCACTTACAGGCTCCTATGATCCACCACTTACAGGCTCCAGTGATCCACCACTTACAGGCCCCAGCGATCCGCCACTTACAGGCTCCAGTGATAAACCACTTACAGGCTCCAGTGATCCACTGTGGAACATCTAGTGGAGAGTTCCATCAGAATCAGTGTTGATAACAGGTTTATCCCCGCGCTACCGTCAACGGTACCCATGTCTACCTGTTTACCTGTCTACCTGTTAACAGTTTCCGACTCCCTCGCTCTTCTCTCGCTCTCCCACTCGCGACGCCTCACTTCCTTCTTCCACGTCCTGCTGCGTGTTACGACAGAGTTCGTAATTACGTTACATTATTAAACACCTGTGTACAACAGGTGTTCAATGATGTAAAGTCGTCAATTCACCTGGAGTATGGGGGGTCAGCGCCCCCCGCGGCCCGATCCCAGACCTGACCCGCTGCTCTGGTCATCAAATACCTTCCCCAATACTTCTAGTAATAATAATTCTTATGATCATCCCGTTAGGAATACAGTAAACTCCTTTATAAAACGCGTCTAAATACTGTGATTGATACAGTGAACTCCCTTATAAAACGCCTCTGTATATTGTCATTGTTTTTTAATAAACGCAATTAAAAGAAGTGGATTTAGTAATTGAATATCGAGGACGATGAAGATCCTTCTACTCGCTATTCAACTCTGGATGTGTTGTATCCAGGAAAGTATTTACCGAAAAGAATCATAGAATAGACAGGAGGTTGTATGGTGCACAGTTCTACGTCAGTGTGGTAGTGAGAGGCTTCCATGGTGCACAGTTCTACGTCAGTGTGGTAGTGAGAGGCTTCCATGGTGCACAGTTCTACGTCAGTGTGGTAGTGAGAGGCTTCCATGGTGCACAGTTCTACGTCAGTGTGGTAGTGAGAGGCTTCCATGGTGCACAGTTCTACGTCAGTGTGGTAGTGAGAGGCTTCCATGGTGCACAGTTCTACGTCAGTGTGGTAGTGAGAGGCTTCCATGGTGCACAGTTCTACGTCAGTGTGGTAGTGAGAGGCTTCCATGGTGCACAGTTCTACGTCAGTGTGGTAGTGAGAGGCTTCCATGGTGCACAGTTCTACGTCAGTGTGGTAGTGAGAGGCTTCCATAGTGCACAGTTCTACGTCAGTGTGGTAGTGAGAGGCTTCCATGGTGCACAGTTCTACGTCAGTGTGGTAGTGAGAGGCTTCCATGGTGCACAGTTCTACGTCAGTGTGGTAGTGAGAGGCTTCCATGGTGCACAGTTCTACGTCAGTGTGGTAGTGAGAGGCTTCCATGGTGCACAGTTCTACGTCAGTATGGTAGTGAGAGGCTTCCATGGTGCACAGTTCTACGTCAGTGTGGTAGTGAGAGGCTTCCACGGTGCACAGTTCTACGTCAGTGTGGTAGTGAGAGGCTTCCACGGTGCACAGTTCTACGTTAGTGTGGTAGTGAGAGGCTTCCATGGTGCACAGTTCTACGTCAGTGTGGTAGTGAGAGGCTTCCATGGTGCACAGTTCTACGTCAGTGTGGTAGTGAGAGGCTTCCATGGTGCACAGTTCTACGTCAGTGTGGTAGTGAGAGTCTTCCATGGTGCACAGTTCTACGTCAGTGTGGTAGTGAGAGGCTTCCATGGTGCACAGTTCTACGTCAGTGTGGTAGTGAGAGGCTTCCATGGTGCACACTTCTACGTCAGTGTGGTAGTGAGAGGCTTCCATGGTGCACAGTTCTACGTCAGTGTGGTAGTGAGAGGCTTCCATGGTGCACAGTTCTACGTCAGTGTGGTAGTGAGAGGCTTCCATGGTGCACAGTTCTACGTCAGTGTGGTAGTGAGAGGCTTCCATGGTGCACAGTTCTACGTCAGTGTGGTAGTGAGAGGCTTCCATGGTGCACAGTTCTACGTCAGTGTGGTAGTGAGAGGCTTCCATGGTGCACAGTTCTACGTCAGTGTGGTAGTGAGAGGCTTCCATGGTGCACAGTTCTACGTCAGTGTGGTAGTGAGAGGCTTCCATGGTGCACAGTTCTAGGTCAGTGTGGTAGTGAGAGGCTTCCATGGTGCACAGTTCTACGTCAGTGTGGTAGTGAGAGGCTTCCATGGTGCACAGTTCTACGTCAGTGTGGTAGTGAGAGGCTTCCATGGTGCACAGTTCTACGTCAGTGTGGTAGTGAGAGGCTTCCATGGTGCACAGTTCTACGTCAGTGTGGTAGTGAGAGGCTTCCATGGTGCACAGTTCTACGTCAGTGTGGTAGTGAGAGGCTTCCATGGTGCACAGTTCTACGTCAGTGTGGTAGTGAGAGGCTTCCATGGTGCACAGTTCTACGTCAGTGTGGTAGTGAGAGGCTTCCATGGTGCACAGTTGTACGTCAGTGTGGTAGTGAGAGGCTTCCATGGTGCACAGTTCTACGTCAGTGTGGTAGTGAGAGGCTTCCATGGTGCACAGTTCTACGTCAGTGTGGTAGTGAGAGGCTTCCATGGTGCACAGTTCTACGTCAGTGTGGTAGTGAGAGGCTTCCATGGTGCACAGTTCTACGTCAGTGTGGTAGTGAGAGGCTTCTATGGTGCACAGTTCTACGTCAGTGTGGTAGTGAGAGGCTTCCATGGTGCACAGTTCTACGTCAGTGTGGGAGTGAGAGGCTTCCAAGGTGCACAGTTCTACGTCAGTGTGGTAGTGAGAGGCTTCCATGGTGCACAGTTCTACGTCAGTGTGGTAGTGAGAGGCTTCAATGGTGCACAGTTCTACGTCAGTGTGGTAGTGAGAGGCTTCCATGGTGCACAGTTCTACGTCAGTGTGGTAGTGAGAGGCTTCCATGGTGCACAGTTCTACGTCAGTGTGGTAGTGAGAGGCTTCCATGGTGCACAGTTCTACGTCAGTGTGGTAGTGAGAGGCTTCTATGGTGCACAGTTCTACGTCAGTGTGGTAGTGAGAGGCTTCCAGGCTTGGTGCACAGTTCTACGTCAGTGTGGTAGTGAGAGGCTTCCATGGTGCACAGTTCTACGTCAGTGTGGTAGTGAGAGGCTTCCATGGTGCACAGTTCTACGTCAGTGTGGTAGTGAGAGGCTTCCATGGTGCACAGTTCTACGTCAGTGTGGTAGTGAGAGGCACTTACGTCAGTGTGGTAGTGAGAGGCTTCCATGGTGCACAGTTCTACGTCAGTGTGGTAGTGAGAGGCTTCCATGGTGCACAGTTCTACGTCAGTGTGGTAGTGAGAGGCTTCCACGGTGCACAGTTCTACGTCAGTGTGGTAGTGAGAGGCTTCCATGGTGCACAGTTCTACGTCAGTGTGGTAGTGAGATGGTGCACAGTTCTACGTCAGTGTGGTAGTGAGAGGCTTCCATGGTGCACAGTTCTACGTCAGTGTGGTAGTGAGAGGCTTCCATGGTGCACAGTTCTACGTCAGTGTGGTAGTGAGAGGCTTCCATGGTGCACAGTTCTACGTCAGTGTGGTAGTGAGAGGCTTCCATGGTGCACAGTTCTACGTCAGTGTGGTAGTGAGAGGCTTCCATGGTGCACAGTTCTACGTCAGTGTGGTAGTGAGAGGCTTCCATGGTGCACAGTTCTACGTCAGTGTGGTAGTGAGAGGCTTCCATGGTGCACAGTTCTACGTCAGTGTGGTAGTGAGAGGCTTCCATGGTGCACAGTTCTACGTCAGTGTGGTAGTGAGAGGCTTCCATGGTGCACAGTTCTACGTCAGTGTGGTAGTGAGAGGCTTCCACGGTGCACAGTTCTACGTCAGTGTGGTAGTGAGAGGCTTCCATGGTGCACAGTTCTACGTCAGTGTGGTAGTGAGAGGCTTCCATGGTGCACAGTTCTACGTCAGTGTGGTAGTGAGAGGCTTCCATGGTGCACAGTTCTACGTCAGTGTGGTAGTGAGAGGCTTCCATGGTGCACAGTTCTACGTCAGTGTGGTAGTGAGAGGCTTCCATGGTGCACAGTTCTACGTCAGTGTGGTAGTGAGAGGCTTCCATGGTGCACAGTTCTACGTCAGTGTGGTAGTGAGAGGCTTCCATGGTGCACAGTTCTACGTCAGTGTGGTAGTGAGAGGCTTCCATGGTGCACAGTTCTACGTCAGTGTGGTAGTGAGAGGCTTCCATGGTGCACAGTTCTACGTCAGTGTGGTAGAGAGAGGCTTCCATGGTGCACAGTTATACGTCAGTGTGGTAGTGAGAGGCTTCCATGGTGCACAGTTCTACGTCAGTGTGGTAGTGAGAGGCTTCCATGGTGCACAGTTCTACGTCAGTGTGGTAGTGAGAGGCTTCCATTGTGCACAGTTCTACGTCAGTGTGGTAGTGAGAGGCTTCCATGGTGCACAGTTCTACGTCAGTGTGGTAGTGAGAGGCTTCCATGGTGCACAGTTCTACGTCAGTGTGGTAGAGAGAGGCTTCCATGGTGCACAGTTATACGTCAGTGTGGTAGTGAGAGGCTTCCATGGTGCACAGTTCTACGTCAGTGTGGTAGTGAGAGGCTTCCATGGTGCACAGTTCTACGTCAGTGTGGTAGTGAGAGGCTTCCATTGTGCACAGTTCTACGTCAGTGTGGTAGTGAGAGGCTTCCATGGTGCACAGTTCTACGTCAGTGTGGTAGTGAGAGGCTTCCATGGTGCACAGTTCTACGTCAGTGTGGTAGTGAGAGGCTTCCATGGTGCACAGTTCTACGTCAGTGTGGTAGTGAGAGGCTTCCATGGTGCACAGTTCTACGTCAGTGTGGTAGTGAGAGGCTTCCATGGTGCACAGTTCTACGTCAGTGTGGTAGTGAGAGGCTTCCATGGTGCACAGTTCTACGTCAGTGTGGTAGTGAGAGGCTTCCATGGTGCACAGTTCTACGTCAGTGTGGTAGTGAGAGGCTTCCATGGTGCACAGTTCTACGTCAGTGTGGTAGTGAGAGGCTTCCATGGTGCACAGTTCTACGTCAGTGTGGTAGTGAGAGGCTTCCATGGTGCACAGTTCTACGTCAGTGTGGTAGTGAGAGGCTTCCATGGTGCACAGTTCTACGTCAGTGTGGTAGTGAGAGGCTTCCATGGTGCACAGTTCTACGTCAGTGTGGTAGTGAGAGGCTTCCATGGTGCACAGTTCTACGTCAGTGTGGTAGTGAGAGGCTTCCATGGTGCACAGTTCTACGTCAGTGTGGTAGTGAGAGGCTTCCATGGTGCACAGTTCTACGTCAGTGGGGTAGAGAGAGGCTTCCATGGTCTACGTCAGTGTGGTAGTGAGAGGCTTCCATGGTGCACAGTTCTACGTCAGTGTGGTAGTGAGAGGCTTCCATGGTGCACAGTTCTACGTCAGTTCCATGGTACAGGTCAGTGTGGTAGTGAGAGGCTTCCATGGTGCACAGTTGTACGTCAGTGTGGTAGTGAGAGGCTTCCATGGTGCACAGTTCTACGTCAGTGTGGTAGTGAGAGGCTTCCATGGTGCACAGTTCTACGTCAGTGTGGTAGTGAGAGGCTTCCATGGTGCACAGTTCTACGTCAGTGTGGTAGTGAGAGGCTTCCATGGTGCACAGTTCTACGTCAGTGTGGTAGTGAGAGGCTTCCATGGTGCACAGTTCTACGTCAGTGTGGTAGTGAGAGGCTTCCATGGTGCACAGTTCTACGTCAGTGTGGTAGTGAGAGGCTTCCACGGTGCACAGTTCTACGTCAGTGTGGTAGTGAGAGGCTTCCATGGTGCACAGTTCTACGTCAGTGTGGTAGAGAGAGGCTTCCATGGTGCGTAGTTCTACGTCAGTGTGGTAGTGAGAGGCTTCCATGGTGCACAGTTCTACGTCAGTGTGGTAGTGAGAGGCTTCCATGGTGCACAGTTCTACGTCAGTGTGGTAGTGAGAGGCTTCCAAGGTGCACAGTTCTACGTCAGTGTGGTAGTGAGAGGCTTCCATGGTGCACAGTTCTACGTCAGTGTGGTAGTGAGAGGCTTCCATGGTGCTCAGTTCTACGTCAGTGTGGTAGTGAGAGGCTTCCATGGTGCACAGTTCTACGTCAGTGTGGTAGTGAGAGGCTTCCATGGTGCACAGTTCTACGTCAGTGTGGTAGTGAGAGGCTTCCATGGTGCACAGTTCTACGTCAGTGTGGTAGTGAGAGGCTTCCATGGTGCACAGTTCTACGTCAGTGTGGTAGTGAGAGGCTTCCATGGTGCACAGTTCTACGTCAGTGTGGTAGTGAGAGGCTTCCATGGTGCACAGTTCTACGTCAGTGTGGTAGTGAGAGGCTTCCATGGTGCACAGTTCTACGTCAGTGTGGTAGTGAGAGGCTTCCATGGTGCACAGTTCTACGTCAGTGTGGTAGTGAGAGGCTTCCATGGTGCACAGTTCTACGTCAGTGTGGTAGTGAGAGGCTTCCATGGTGCACAGTTCTACGTCAGTGTGGTAGTGAGAGGCTTCCATGGTGCACAGTTCTACGTCAGTGTGGTAGTGAGAGGTTACATGGTGCACAGTTCTACGTCAGTGTGGTAGTGAGAGGCTTCCATGGTGCACATTTCTACGTCAGTGTGGTAGTGAGAGGCTAACCTCTCATAGCCTCAACTGAAGGAATTGTAGCCTCTAGTAATTTCGTGAGATAGAGATGTAACAACGTCGTCAGTGTACCATACATGGACCACACCATCGTCAGTGTACCATACATGGACCACACCATCGTCAGTGTACCATACATGGACCACACCATCGTCAGTGTACCATCCATGGACCACACCATCTTCAGTGTACCATACATGGACCTCACCATCGTCAGTGTACCATACATGGACCACACCATCGTCACTTTACCATACGTGGACCACACCATCGTCAGTGTACCATCCATGGACCACACCATCGTCAGTGTACCATACATGGACCACACCATCGTCACTGTACCATACATGGACCACACCATCGTCAGTGTACCATACATGGACCACACCATCGTCAGTGTACCATCCATGGACCACACCATCGTTAGTGTACCATACATGGACCACACCATCGTCAGTGTACCATCCATGAAGCACACCATCGTCAGTGTACCATACATGAACCACACCATCGTCAGTGTACCATCCATGGACCACACCATCGTCAGTGTACCATACATGGACCACACCATCGTCAGTGTACCATCCTTGAAGCACACCATCGTCAGTGTACCATACATGAACCACACCATCGTCAGTGTACCATACATGGACCAAACTATCGTCAGTGTACCATACATGAACCACACCATCGTCATTGTACCATACATGGACCACACCATCGTCAGTGTACCATACATGAACCACACCATCGTCAGTGTACAATACATGAACCACACCATCGTCACTGTACCATACATGGACCACACCATCGTCAGTGTACCATACATGGACCACACCATCGTCAGTGTACCATACATGGACCACACCATCGTCAGTGTACCATACATGGACCACACCATCGTCAGTGTACCATACATGGACCACACCATCGTCAGTGTACCATCCATGGACCACACCATCGTCAGTGTACCATACATGAACCACACCATCGTCAGTGTACCATCTATGGACCACACCATCGTCAGTGTACCATACATGGACCAAACCATCGTCAGTGTACCATACATGGACCACACCATCGTCAGTGTACCATACATGGACCACACCATCGTCAGTGTACCATACATGGACCACACCATCGTCAGTGTACCATACATGAACCACACCATCGTCAGTGTACCATCCATGGACCACACCATCGTCAGTGTACCATACATGGACCAAACCATCGTCAGTGTACCATGCATGGACCACACCATCGTCAGTGTACCATACATGGACCACACCATCGTCAGTGTACCATACATTGACCACACCATCGTCAGTGTACCATACATGGCCAACACCGTCGTCAGTGTACCATAATTGGACCACACCATCGTCAGTGTACCATACATGAACCACACCATCGTCAGTGTACCATACATGGACCACACCATCGTCAGTGTACCATACATGAACCACACCATCGTCAGTGTACCATACATGGACCACACCATCGTCAGTGTACCATACATGGCCAACACCGTCGTCAGTGTACCATACATGGACCACACCATCGTCAGTGTACCATACATGAACCACAATATCGTCAGTGTACCATACATGGACCACACCGTCGTCAGTGTACCATACATGGACCACACCATCGTAAGTATACCATACATGGACCACACCATCGTCAGTGTACCAAACATGGACCACACCATCGTCAGTGTACCATACATGGACCACACCATCGTCAGTGTACCATACATGGACCACACCATCGTCAGTGTACCATACATGAACCACACCATCGTCAGTGTACCATACATGGACCACACCATCGTCAGTGTACCATGCATGGACCACACCATCGTCAGTGTACCATACATGGACCACACCATCGTCAGTGTACCATACATGGACCACACCATCGTCAGTGTACCATACATGGACCACATCATCGTCAGTGTACCATACATGGACCACACCATCGTCAGTGTACCATACATGGACCACACCATCGTCAGTGTACCATACATAAACCACACCATCGTCAGTGTACAATATATGGACCACACCATCGTCAGTGTACCGTACATGGACCACACCATCGTCAGTGTACCATACATGGACCACACCATCGTCAGTGTACCATACATGGACCACACCATCGTCAGTGTACCATACATTGACCACACCATCGTCAGTGTACCATACATGGACCACATCATCGTTAGTGTACCATACATGGACCACATCATCGTCAGTGTACCATACATGGACCACACCATCGTCAGTGTACCATACATGAACCACACCATCGTCACTGTACCATACATGGACCACACCATCGTCAGTGTACCATACATGGACCACACCATCGTCAGTGTACCATACATGGACCACACCATCGTCAGTGTACCATACATGGACCACACCATCGTCAGTGTACCATACATGGACCACACCATCGTCAGTGTACCATACATGGACCACACCATCGTCAGTGTACCATACATGGACCACACCATCGTCAGTGTACCATACATGGACCACACCATCGTCAGTGTACCATACATGAACCACACCATCGTCAGTGTACCATACATGGACCACACCATCGTCAGTGTACCATACATGGACCACGCCATCGTCAGTGTACCATACATGGACCACACCATCGTCTTAGTACCATACATGGACCACACCATCGTCAGTGTACCATACATGGACCACGCCATCGTCAGTGTACCATACATGGACCACACCATCGTCAGTGTACCATACATGGACCGCATCATCGTCAGTGTACCATACATGGACCACACCATCGTCAGTGTACCATACATGGACCACACCATAGTCAGTGTACCATACATGGACCACACCATAGTCAGTGTACCATACATGGACCACACCATCGTCAGTGTACCATACATGGACCACACCATCGTCAGTGTACCATACATGGACCACATCATCGTCAGTGTACCATACATGGACCACACCATCGTCAGTGTACCATACATGGACCACACCATCGTCAGTGTACCATACATAAACCACACCATCGTCAGTGTACAATATATGGACCACACCATCGTCAGTGTACCGTACATGGACCACACCATCGTCAGTGTACCATACATGGACCACACCATCGTCAGTGTACCATACATGGACCACACCATCGTCAGTGTACCATACATTGACCACACCATCGTCAGTGTACCATACATGGACCACATCATCGTTAGTGTACCATACATGGACCACATCATCGTCAGTGTACCATACATGGACCACACCATCGTCAGTGTACCATACATGAACCACACCATCGTCACTGTACCATACATGGACCACACCATCGTCAGTGTACCATACATGGACCACACCATCGTCAGTGTACCATACATGGACCACACCATCGTCAGTGTACCATACATGGACCACACCATCGTCAGTGTACCATACATGGACCACACCATCGTCAGTGTACCATACATGGACCACACCATCGTCAGTGTACCATACATGGACCACACCATCGTCAGTGTACCATACATGGACCACACCATCGTCAGTGTACCATACATGAACCACACCATCGTCAGTGTACCATACATGGACCACACCATCGTCAGTGTACCATACATGGACCACGCCATCGTCAGTGTACCATACATGGACCACACCATCGTCTTAGTACCATACATGGACCACACCATCGTCAGTGTACCATACATGGACCACGCCATCGTCAGTGTACCATACATGGACCACACCATCGTCAGTGTACCATACATGGACCGCATCATCGTCAGTGTACCATACATGGACCACACCATCGTCAGTGTACCATACATGGACCACACCATAGTCAGTGTACCATACATGGACCACACCATAGTCAGTGTACCATACATGGACCACACCATCGTCAGTGTACCATACATGAACCACACCATAGTCAGTGTACCATACATGGACCACACCATCGTCAGTGTACCATACATGAACCACACCATCGTCAGTGTACCATACATGGACCACACCATCGTCAGTGTACCATACATGAACCACACCATGGTCAGTATACCATACATGGACCACACCATCGTCAGTGTACCATACATGGACCACACCATCGTCAGTGTACCATACATGAACCACACCATCGTCAGTGTACCATACATGGACCACACCATCGTCAGTATACCATACATGAACCACACCATCGTCAGTGTACCATACATGGACCACACCATCGTCAGTGTACCATACATGGACCACACCATCGTCAGTGTACCATACATGAACCACACCATCGTCAGTGTACCATACATGAACCACACCATCGTCAGTGTACCATACATGAACCACACCATCGTCAGTGTACCATACATGGACCACACCATCGTCAGTGTACCATACATGAACCACACCATCGTCAGTGTACCATACATGGACCACACCATCGTCAGTGTACCATACATGAACCACACCATGGTCAGTATACCATACATGGACCACACCATCGTCAGTGTACCATACATGGACCACACCATCGTCAGTGTACCATACATGAACCACACCATCGTCAGTGTGGACCACACCATCGTCAGTACCATACATGAACCACACCATCGTCAGTGTACCATACATGGACCACACCATCGTCAGTGTACCATACATGGACCACACCATCGTCAGTGTACCATACATGAACCACACCATCGTCAGTGTACCATACATGGACCACACCATCGTCAGTGTACCATACATGTATACATACATGGACCACACAACCACACCATCGTCAGTGTACCATACATGAACCACACCATCGTCAGTGTACCATACATGGACCACACCATCGTCAGTGTACCATACATGAACCACACCATCGTCAGTGTACCATACATGAACCACACCATCGTCAGTGTACCATACATGGACCACACCATCGTCAGTGTACCATACATGGACCACACCATCGTCAGTGTACCATACATGGACCACACCATCGTCAGTGTACCATACATGAACCACACCATCGTCAGTGTACCATACATGAACCACACCATCGTCAGTGTACCATACATGGTACACATGACCACAACACAACACATACACCCCGGGTCAATATCACACTGTGTAAAAACTCTACGCACATAAAAGACCCAAAATTTGAAATTCATTACCAGAAAATACTAAAGTAACCCGGTCTGAAATTCAATTTAAGACTCTTCTTAAAAACCACTTAAACACCCTAGACTAAATACTCAGTACACACGTACTCACTTATTTTATTCCCTCAGGGAAGGTTCCCTGATATTGGTGAGGGGCTCTTGATTTAGGGAACTGGATTCTGTGCTAAAGTTCCCCGAATTAAGCCTGAATGCCTTCCACATCCCCCCCCCCAGGCGGTGTGTAATCCTATGTGTTTAGCGCTTCCCCTTATTAAAATAAGTAATTATTATAATAACAATAATCACTTACATTATTCCCACATCATAACGTCAACAATCACATCGTTGACGGGAATATAATTGAATCATTGTTTCCACAAAAACATTTTTTGCATATATGGACATATCTTTTGTCTTATATAAATTAGACTCACTTATAATTAATAATCTACTGTATAAATATGCTATAATCCCTGGTGTTAAGTAGTCAGTGAGCCAATAATGTTAGTCGGCGGCCATAATACCTAGGCTTAACAGAGGTTTTCTTGGTACTGAAACCCATTATTGTAAATACACGATCTCAATGTACTGTTTGCAAAGGCATAAATAAATACATAAATACATGGAACACACCACCGTCAGTGTATCGTACATGAAGAGGGAGAGGGAGAATGACAGGAGTGAAATAGGGAATGAGAGTTGAAAGAGAGATAGAGGGAGGGAGAGAGAGGGTCAGTTGAAGAAGTGAGGGAGAAGTGATGTAGAAATGAGCAGTGAGGGAAGTACCATAGCGAGGGTGTGGGGAGAAGAGGAGGTTGGGAGAGCATGGGAGAGTAAGAGGAGGGGAGTAGAGGATGGGAGATGAAGGAAGGGGAGAGAAGGGAAGGGGGAGGAGAGAGATGGGCAAGGGAGGGGAAGGGGGGAGAAGTTACTTTTCATTTCAGTTGCTGAAGTGGGTGCTGGGCAAGTGTGCTGTCCCCCCCGTCCCTTAAACACACTCACTCAGGGTCAGGAGCTGTGACTCGACCCCCCTGGAACCACAAGTAGATGAGGTGAGTACACACACCACACCACACCACAGTAACACCATATCCATGTTTATACTGGGTACCATAGTGGTACTACTGCATTCACTAGGTACCATACTAGTACCACCGCACTCACTAGGTACCATACTAGTACCACCGCACTCACTAGGTACCATACTAGTACCACCACACTCACTAGGTACCATACTAGTACCACCATACTCACTAGGTACCATACTAGTACCACTACACTCACTAGGTACCATACTAGTACCACCGCACTCACTAGGTACCATACTAGTACCACTACACTCACTAGGTACCATACTAGTACCACCGCACTCACTAGGTACCATACTAGTACCACCACACTCACTAGGTACCATACTAGTACCACCACACTCACTAGGTACCATACTAGTACCACCACACTCACTAGGTACCATACTAGTACCACCACACTCACTAGGTACAATACTAGTACCACTACACTCACTCGGTACCATACTAGTACCACTACACTCACTAGGTACCATACTAGTACCACCACACTCACTAGGTACCATAATAGTACCACTACACTCAATAGGTACCATACTAGTACCACTACACTCACTAGGTACCATACTAGTACCACCACACTCACTAGGTACCATACTAGTACCACTACACTCACTAGGTACCATACTAGTACCACCACACTCACTAGGTACCATACTAGTACCACTACACTCACTAGGTACCATACTAGTACCACCACACTCACTAGGTACCATACTAGTACCACTACACTCACTAGGTACCATACTAGTACCACCACACTCACTAGGTACCATACTAGTACCACTACACTCACTAGGCACCATACTAGTACCACCACACTCACTAGGTACCATACTAGTACCACTGCACTCACTAGGTACCATACTAGTACCACCGCACTCACTAGGTACCATACTAGTACCACTACACTCACTAGGTACCATACTAGTACCACTACACTCACTAGGTACCATACTAGTACCACCGCACTCACTAGGTGCCATACTAGTACCACCACACTCACTAGGTACCATACTAGTACCACCGCACTCACTAGGTACCATACTAGTACCAACACATTCACTACGTACCATATTAGTACCACCACACTCACTAGGTACCATACTAGTACCACCACACTCACTAGGTACAATACTAGTACCACTACACTCACTCGGTACCATACTAGTACCACTACACTCACTAGGTACCATACTAGTACCACCACACTCACTAGGTACCATAATAGTACCACTACACTCAATAGGTACCATACTAGTACCACTACACTCACTAGGTACCATACTAGTACCACCACACTCACTAGGTACAATACTAGTACTACTACACTCACTAGGTACCATACTAGTACCACCACACTCACTAGGTACCATACTAGTACCACTACACTCACTAGGTACCATACTAGTACCACCACACTCACTAGGTACCATACTAGTACCACTACACTCACTAGGCACCATACTAGTACCACCACACTCACTAGGTACCATACTAGTACCACTGCACTCACTAGGTACCATACTAGTACCACTGCACTCACTAGGTACCACTGCACTCACTAGGTACCATACTAGTACCACTACACTCACTAGGTACCATACTAGTACCACCACACTCACTAGGTACCATACTAGTACCACTACACTCACTAGGTACCATACTAGTACCACTACACTCACTAGTGGTACTAGTATGGTACCTAGGGGAGGAAACAGTGTGAGAGTGGATTAAACAGTGTGAGAGTGAAGGAAACAGTGTGAGAGTGAAGGAAACAGTGTGAGAGTGGAGGAAACAGTGTGAGAGTGAAGGAAACAGTGTGAGAGTGAAGGAAACAGTGTGAGAGTGAAGGAAACAGTGTGAGAGTGAAGGAAACAGCAAAGTCGGAGCAGACTCAAGCAGAGGTGAAGCCAGAGAGGCGGGAGAATGACTAGGTACAATAAGGTGGAGAGTGGCAGGGACTAGTGGCAGGGACTAGTGGCAGGGACTAGCGGCAGGGACTAGTGGCAGGGACTAGTGGCAGGGACTACTGGCAGGAACTATTGGCAGGGACTAGTGGCAGGGACTACTGGCAGGAACTATTGGCAGGGACTAGTGGCAGGGACTAGTGGCAGGGACTACTGGCAGGAACTATTGGCAGGGACTAGTGGCAGGGACTACTGGCAGGAACTATTGGCAGGGACTAGCGGCAGGGACTAGTGGCAGGGACTAGTGGCAGGGACTACTGGCAGGAACTATTGGCAGAGACTAGCGGCAGGGACTAGTGGCAGGGACTAGTGGCAGGGACTACTGGCAGGCAGGGAGTAGTGGCAGGGACTACTGGCAGGAACTATTGGCAGAGACTAGCGGCAGGGACTAGTGGCAGGGACTAGTGGCAGGGACTACTGGCAGGAACTATTGGCAGGGACTAGCGGCAGGGACTAGTGGCAGGGACTAGTGGCAGGGACTAGTGGCAGGGACTACTGGCAGGAACTATTGGCAGAGACTAGCGGCAGGGACTAGTGGCAGGGACTAGTGGCAGGGACTACTGGCAGGAACTATTGGCAGGGACTAGCGGCAGGGACTAGTGGCAGGGATTAGTGGCAGGGACTAGTGGCAGGAACTATTGGCAGGGACTAGCGGCAGTGACTAGTGGCAGGGACTAGTGGCAGGGACTAGTGGCAGGGACTAGCGGCAGGGACTAGTGGCAGGGACTAGTGGCAGGGACTAGTGGCAGGAACTATTGGCAGGGACTAGCGGCAGGGACTAGTGGCAGGGACTAGTGGCAGGGACTAGTGGCAGGGACTAGTGGCAGGGACTAGTGGCAGGGACTAGTGGCAGGGACTAGTGGCAGGGACTAGTGGCAGGGACTAGCGGCAGGGACTAGTGGCAGGGACTAGTGGCAGGGACTAGTGGCAGGGACTAGTGGCAGGGACTAGTGGCAGGAACTATTGGCAGGGACTAGCGGCAGGGACTAGTGGCAGGGACTAGTGGCAGGGACTAGTGGCAGGAACTATTGGCAGGGACTAGCGGCAGGGACTAGTGGCAGGGACTAGTGGCAGGGACTAGTGGCAGGGACTAGTGGCAGGGACTAGCGGCAGGGACTAGCGGCAGGGACTAGCGGTAGGGACTAGCGGCAGGGACTAGTGGCAGGGACTAGCGGTAGGGACTAGTGGTAGGGACTAGTGGCAGGGACTAGCGGTAGGGACTAGTGGTAGGGACTAGTGGCAGGGACTAGCGGCAGGGACTAGCGGCAGGGACTAGCGGTAGGGACTAGCGGTAGGGACTAGTGGCAGGGACTAGCGGCAGGGACTAGTGGCAGGGACTAGCGGCAGGGACTAGCGGTAGGGACTAGCGGTAGGGACTAGTGGCAGGGACTAGCGGCAGGGACTAGCGGCAGGGACTAGCGGTAGGGAACACAGAAATATGGCAATCGTATACTGACATCTAAAGAAAAAAAAGTTGAGGAATGAAAGAACCAGCAGCGGCCGAGGCGGAAATGAATGCAGGAAATAATCCCCCACACACACACACACACACACAAAAAAAAAATCCCGCGAGGAATAGATAAATGAAGAAATGAAAAATAAGAGATATCTTATTGTTTATGACTTGAAAGATAAAGAGTTGCAAGGTATGACTGCAGGTTGATGGAGGAAAGAATGATTGATGACATGCTGACAGAAATAGATGACAAGAAATGTAAACATAATCGCACGATATATATTTACCGATGTGTAAAGTTTAGAGAAGAAAAGAAACGTCCACTAAAACTTTCTTTTGGGAAACAGAAACAAGAAATCTTGAACTGAGGAGGAAACTGAACCGAAAAAGGAACAAAATGGTGGGATATAATCTTTATGAAAAAAGACAAAGCAAAACAAGAGGACTGGGGGGAAGATGGAAGAGAGGAGAGGAGAGGTGATGGCAGGAGTGAATCCACAGCCACAGGAGGAAGACTCTCCCGTGCCACAACTGGCACCTGGCAACAATAAATGAGTACGATGCTTGAACTTAGCAGCTACCAGAGTCAAACTGAAAACCAGGATAATTAATAAGACACAAGTGCAACATTTAGGTACCTTACTGTTGCACATGTGTCTTACTCATCAACTTGTTTACCATTATAACACTCACTGAGAGTCAGGAACAGAGTAATAACCAGAATGTGACATAGACGAGGCTCAGTGTGGTACACAGAGATGGCACGACCAACGGGAGGAGATAAAAGACAGGTCAGTAGAGGATCAACCAGTCATTTTAGCTCTCACAGAGACGAAACTCGTTGCAGTAATAATAAATATAATTTTCCAAGATAATTTTCACACTATGAGGATGGGAAGGGAAACCAAACGAGGAGGAGGAGGAGGAGGAGGAGGAGGAGGAGGAGGAGGAGTGATATTCATCATAAAGAATGGACAAGCTTACTCTGGGAGATTTTAAAGACTACGTAATACGAATACTGTTTACAGGCAGGCCCAGTGTGACAGTAATATACAACCCTCCACTGAACAGCAGGAGGCTTAGCACAGAGTATGAGGACAGCAGTAAGACAACATTTATATAAATATATATATATATATATATATATATATATATATATATATATATATATATATATATATATATATATATATATATATATATATATATATATATATATATATATATATATATATATATATATATATATATATATATATATATATATATATATATATATATATATAATTGCCGATGGTATAATTTATTTCCGTAGGTTATACACTCAAATGACGTTAGAAATAAAAGAAAATTATCTTGGTTAACGTAAATAAGTTTGACTACTGCCTTGTATACAAATAAACTGAAATACATTTTTTTCTGTCAGTTTACTCAAAATCATATCGTACATGCATGTTCTTTGACGTGTGTGTGTGTGTGTGTGTGTGTGTGTGTGTGTGTGTGTGTGTGTGTGTGTGTGTGTGTGTTTTAGGAATCCATCATCACGAAGCTACAATCAGAATAATTAATCCTTTTTAATGACCTTACCATCTAATTAGCCTGGCAGGGAATTTTACGAGGCTATTGTGTTTAACGAAATTAATTACTGGGGGGACTCTGGTGTCCGGCTTTTGTGTTTCTGTTGCCAAAAATCTGGGTAATGGAAGGGGGCAAATAGGCAGATTTATTATTAATAAAAAGCAGAATTTCATTTAGGATCAAATACTCTTTTAAGCTTCCGTCAAAATCTTAACAAAAGCTCTAAGCTAAGCTGAAACTAAATACACTACTCCAGACAGTATTGGCACAAGTTAAAACAAAAAACAAGCTTTTGTTGACGTTTCGCACAGTTTAAGCGAAATGCTGGCCAAGTAAACGTTTCTCCCGCAATGTGTCTTCCCTTTAAAGTTCACTTAAGGTCTTACGTGTCTTCACACACACTCCTGCTGCCCTCCACATGACGGATAATGGATGTGCAGTAACTAGCAGCGACCATCATACTTCAAATATGGAATGAATACGACAGCCGCATACAACTAGCAGCTACGGTCCACAGTAAACTAGCTGTTATGGTCCACAGTAAACTAGCTGTTATGGTCCACAGTAAACTAGCTGTTATGGTCCACAGTAAACTAGCTGTTATGGTCCACAGTAAACTAGCTGTTATGGTCCACAGTAAACTAGCTGTTATGGTCCACAGTAAACTAGCTGTTATGGTCCACAGTAAACTAGCTGTTATGGTCCACAGTAAACTAGCTGTTATGGTCCACAGTAAACTAGCTGTTATGGTCCACAGTAAACTAGCTGTTATGGTCCACAGTAAACTAGCTGTTATGGTCCACAATAAACTAGCTGTTATGGTCCACAATAAACTAGCTGTTATGGTCCACAGTAAACTAGCTGTTATGGTCCACAGTAAACTAGTTGTTATGGTCCACAGTAAACTAGCTGTTATGGTCCACAGTAAACTAGCTGTTATGGTCCACAGTAAACTAGCTGTTATGGTCCACAGTAAACTAGCTGTTATGGTCCACAATAAACTAGCTGTTATGGTCCACAATAAACTAGCTGTTATGGCCCACAGTAAACTAGCTGTTATGGTCCACAGTAAACTAGCTGTTATGGTCCACAGTAAACTAGCTGTTATGGTCCACAGTAAACTAGCTGTTATGGTCCACAGTAAACTAGCTGTTATGGTCCACAGTAAACTAGCTGTTATGGTCCACAGTAAACTAGCTGTTATGGTCCACAATAAACTAGCTGTTATGGTCCACAATAAACTAGCTGTTATGGTCCACAGTAAACTAGCTGTTATGGTCCACAGTAAACTAGCTGTTATGGTCCACAGTAAACTAGCTGTTATGGTCCACAGTAAACTAGCTGTTATGGTCCACAGTAAACTAGCTGTTATGGTCCACAGTAAACTAGCTGTTATGGTCCACAGTAAACTAGCTGTTATGGTCCACAGTAAACTAGCTGTTATGGTCCACAGTAAACTAGCTGTTATGGTCCACAATAAACTAGCTGTTATGGTCCACAGTAAACTAGCTGTTATGGTCCACAGTAAACTAGCTGTTATGGTCCACAGTAAACTAGTTGTTATGGTCCACAGTAAACTAGCTGTTATGGTCCACAGTAAACTAGCTGTTATGGTCCACAGTAAACTAGCTGTTATGGTCCACAGTAAACTAGCTGTTATGGTCCACAATAAACTAGCTGTTATGGTCCAAAATAAACTAGCTGTTATGGTCCACAGTAAACTAGCTGTTATGGTCCACAGTAAACTAGCTGTTATGGTCCACAGTAAACTAGCTGTTATGGTCCACAGTAAACTAGCTGTTATGGTCCACAGTAAACTAGCTGTTATGGTCCACAGTAAACTAGCTGTTATGGTCCACAGTAAACTAGCTGTTATGGTCCACAGTAAACTAGCTGTTATGGTCCACAGTAAACTAGCTGTTATGGTCCACAGTAAACTAGCTGTTATGGTCCACAGTAAACTAGCTGTTATGGTCCACAGTAAACTAGCTGTTATGGTCCACAGTAAACTAGCTGTTATGGTCCACAGTAAACTAGCTGTTATGGTCCACAGTAAACTAGCTGTTATGGTCCACAATAAACTAGCTGTTATGGTCCACAATAAACTAGCTGTTATGGTCCACAGTAAACTAGCTGTTATGGTCCACAGTAAACTAGCTGTTATGGTCCACAGTAAACTAGTTGTTATGGACCACAGTAAACTAGCTGTTATGGTCCACAATAAACTAGCGGCTACGGTCCACAGTAAACTAGCTGTTATGGTCCACAGTAAACTAGCTGTTATGGTCCACAGTAAACTAGCTGTTATGGTCCACAGTAAACTAGCTGTTATGGTCCACAATAAACTAGCTGTTATGGTCCACAATAAACTAGCTGTTATGGTCCACAATAAACTAGCTGTTATGGTCCACAATAAACTAGCTGTTATGGTCCACAATAAACTAGCTGTTATGGTCCACAATAAACTAGCTGTTATGGTCCACAATAAACTAGTTGTTATGGTCCACAATAAATTAGCTGCTACGGTCCACAATAATCTAGCTGTTACGGTGCACAATAACCTAGCTGCAACTGTCCATAATAACCTAGCTGCTACGGTCCACAATAACCTAGCTGCTACGGTCCTCAATAACCTGGCTGCTACGGTCCACAATAACCTGGCTGCTATGGTCCACAATAACCTGGCTGCTACGGTCCACAATAACCTAGCTGCTACTGTCCATAATAAACTAGCTGCTACGGTCCACAATAACCTAGCTGCTACGGTCCATAATAAACTAGCTGCTACGGTCCACAATAACCTGGCTGCTACGGTCCACAATAACCTGGCTGCTACGGTCCACAATAACCTGGCTGCTACGATCCACAATAACCTGGCTGCTATGGTCCACAATAACCTAGCTACTACGGTCCACAATAACCTGGCTGCTACGATCCACAATAACCTGGCTGCTACGGTCCATAATAACCTAGCTGCTACGGTCCATAATAAACTAGCTGCTACGGTCCACAATAACCTAGCTGCTACGGTCCACAATAACCTAGCTGCTACGATCCACAATAACCTGGCTGCTACGATCCACAATAACCTGGCTGCTATGGTCCACAATAACCTAGCTGCTACGATCCGCAATAACCTGGCTGCTACGATCCACAATAACCTGGCTGCTACGGTCCACAATAACCTAGCTGCTATGGTCCACAATAACCTAGCTGCTACGGTCCATAATAAACTAGCTGCTACGGTCCACAATAACCTAGCTGCTATGGTCCACAATAACCTAGAGGCTACGGTCCACAATAACCTAGCTGCTATGGTTCACAATAACCTAGCTGCTATGGTACACAATAACCTAGCTGCTATGGCCCACAATAACCTAGGGGCTACGGTCCACAATAACCTAGCTGCTATGGTCCACAATAACCTAGGGGCTACGGTCCACAATAGCCTAGCTGCTATGGTCCACAATAACCCAGGGGCTACGGTCCACAATAACCTAGCTGCTATGGTCCACAATAACCTAGCTGCTACGGTTCACAATAACCTAGCTGCTACGATTCATAATGAACTAGCTGCTACGGTTCACAATAAACTAGCTGCTACAGTTCACAATAAACTAGCTGCTACAGTCCACAATAAACTAGCTGCTACGGTCCACAATAAACTAGCTGCTACGGTCCACAATAAACTAGCTGCTACAGTCCACAATAAACTAGCTACTATGGTCCAAAATAACCTAGCTGCCACGGTCCACAATAAACTAGCTGTTACGGTTCACAATAAACTAGCTGCTACAGTCCACAATAAACTAGCTGCTGCGGTCCACAATAAACTAGCTGCTATGGTCCACAATAACCTAGCTGCTACAGTCCACAATAACCTAGCTGCTACGGTTCACAATAAACTAGCTGCTATGGTCCACAATAACCTAGCTGCCACGGTCCACAATGATCTGGCTGCCACGGTCCGCAATAACCTAGCTGCTATGGTCCACAATAACCTAGCTGCTATGGTCCACAATAACCTAGCTGCTATGGTCCACAATAACCTAGGGGCTACGGTCCACAATAAACTAGCTGCTACGATCCACAATGAACTAGCTGCTACAGTCCACAATAAACTAGCTGCTACGGTCCACAATAACCTAGTTGCTGCAGTCCACAATAACCTAGCTGCTACGATCCACAATAAACTAGCTGCTACGGTCCACAATAACCTAGCTGCTACGGTCCACAATAACCTAGTTGCTGCAGTCCACAATAACCTAGCTGCTACGATCCACAATAAACTAGCTGCTACGATCCACAATAACCTAGCTGCTACAGTCCACAATAAACTAGCTGCTACGATCCACAATAAACTAGCTGCTACAGTCCACAATAAACTAGCTGCTACGATCCACAATAAACTAGCTGCTACAGTCCACAATAACCTAGCTGCTACGATCCACAATAAACTAGCTGCTACGGTCCACAATAAACTAGCTGCTACGATCCACAATAACCTAGCTGTTACGATCCACAATAAACTAGCTGCTATGATCCACAATAAACTAGCTGCTATGCTCCATAATAAACTAGCTACTACAGTCCACAATAAACTAGCTGCTACAGTCCACAATAAACTAGCTGCTACGATCCACAATAACCTAGCTGCTACGGTTCACAATAAACTAGCTGCTATGGTCCACAATAAACTAGAGCTGCTATGGTCCCCAATAAACTAACTGCTATGGTCCACAATAAACTAGCTGCTATGGTCCACAATAAACTAGCTGCTATGGTCCATAATAAACTAGCTGCTATGATCCACAATAAACTAGCTGCTTTGATCCACAATAAACTAGCTGCTATGATCCACAATAAACTAGCTGATATGGTCCATCATAAACTAGTTGCTATGCTCCATAATAAACTAGCTGCTATGGTCCATAATAAACTAGCTGCTACGGTCCATAATAAACTAGCTGCTATGGTCCACAATAAACTAGCTGCTATGGTCCATAATAAACTAGCTGCTATGGTCCACAATAAACTAACTGCTACGGTTCACAATAAACTAGCTGCTATGGTCCACAATAAACTAGCTGCTATGATCCACAGTATACTAACTGCTACGGTCCACAATAAACTAGTTACTTTGGTCCACAATAAACTAGCTGCTACGTCGTTCAGTCACTTTGGTTATGTTTCAAATTTAATCAGGTATAATACATCTAATAATTCCCAGTAGCGTGTGGTCGTGCGCACAAACTCTCCTCTCAGTATCGCACCGTGAGTGATGCACGTTTATATTTGAACGTGTCGCTGACGTTCTTGGTTGTGGTTCAGTTTCAGGTGTCTATACATTTTTATTGTTTTATGTGCCTACTCGAATGTAACTGGAATAGTCTTCATAAGAATGAAGGAAGCGTTAAGAAATCGACGTTGGAAATAAACGAAAATTATCTTGGTAAACGTAAATAAGATTCACTACTGTCCTGTCATATATTGCATTACTAAAATCATCCATCGTCTTGTCAGCGTCCTGTCACTTACCACTTTGGCGTCTGGCGGGCAAATGAGGCTCTGATGTCAAAGGAGCTGTGGTCGAGGGTGGAGGAACTGGAGACCCATATCCTATTGGCTGGGGAGCGCTCGGGGCCCCGCCCATTGGCTCGCCAGGCAACAAGAGCTGACCAATAAGGAACCTTCCCGCGGCATATTGATCATTTCCCGCCCGTCAAAAGTCTCTCCATTTGATAAATTGATCCGGTTTGTCGGCCCGAGAGAGACTTTAATGTCACAATTATCAAAGACGGAGAATGAGTTTCTTCAATTGTCCTCAGAAAAATGATTTCTTCCTCCCCCCACCTCCTTCAGACGGTTGGAGGAGAACTTACTGGGAGAGTTGCGGCCAGATATATACCATAGGGTGAGTACACCAGCCGACTCCAAGAAATAACCACCAACGTGTCCCAGTTGCATCGTTAGGAGGGAGCGAAGCCGCCCACACGAACCCTGACGACAACAACCTGCTGCAGCAGGCTCTGAGAGAAGCCAGACACATGTCTTAAGAACCACCAACCCTCCATACACCTCCCATCACAACATTTTCATTAAATTTTTCAATTACCTTTCAAACATCGATTTTTTTCCCTCCGATACTTATTTTCTTTTTATTACTTTTAGGAGACTCACTCATGTCGTCGATTTTTTCTTTATTTTGTGAATTATAAGACGTTGAATAGACGCGGAGGCCAGCCGTGGTAATGCCATCAAAATGTGGACAGACACTTATGCACACACAGAGGAAACGTTTCGCCCTGTGTGGCTTCATCAGTTCTAATACAGACATCTATCATCACTCACAGTGGTGATTGATGTTACAGTTAGAGTCAGGTCACTTGCGACGTCACTCATCAGGGGACAATTGATTGATTTTCTTGAGGTCGTTGATGACCTAGAAGATGTACAGAGAACCTTCACGGCACACATAACTGCGATACAACACCTTAGTTACTGGGAACACTTCAAGTTCTTCAACCTGTACTCCCTTGAACACAGGCGGGAGAGGTATATGATTATATACACTTGGAAAATCCTAGAGGGATTAGTACCAAACTTGCACACGAAAATCACTCCTATGAAAGCAAAAGACTTCGCAGACGATGCAACATCCCCCACCCCAATGAAAAGCAGGGGCACCACCAGCACGATAAGATACAACACAATAAGTGTTAGGGGCCCAAGACTGTTCAACTGCCTCCAAGCATACATAAGGGGGATTGCCATTAGACCCCTGGCTGTCTTCAAGAAGGCACTGGACAGGCACCTAAAGTCAGTACCTGACCAGCCGGGCTGTGGTTCGTATGTCGGTTTACGTGCGGCCAACAGTAACAGCCTGATTGATCAGGCCCTGATTCACCATGAGGCCTGGTCACAGACCGGGCCGCGGGGGCGTTGACCCCTGAAACCCTCTCCAGGTATACTCCAGGTGATGGATTTGATGTCATTGATGGATTACGTCGTTGATGATAGATCTGACGTCGTCAGTTTGATGTCACTTGAAATGAACGTCACGTCAAGATCCGCGTCAGGAAACACTTGTCCTGTTTCCTGACAAACGTTCTACCACAGGAGGTATAAATAAGGTACCGAGGATGTCCAACCAAGAAAGCGTTGTGATAGTATTAATGACCTACGATAACAACAAGACACAGGTGCAGAACTTGTGTTTCTGTACTGATGATACATGTCCTTAGCCAGTGGCTCTGTCGATGATACATGTCTCCAACCAGTGGCTCTGTCGATGATACATGCCTCCAACAAGTGGCTCTGTCGATGATACATGTCTCCAACCAGTGGCTCTGTCGATGATACATGTCTCCAACCAGTGGCTCTGTCGATGATACATGCCTCCAACCAGTGGCTCTGTCGATGATACATGTCTCCAACCAGTGGCTCTGTCGATGATACATGTCTCCAACCAGTGGCTCTGTCGATGATACATGTCTCCAACCAGTGGCTCTGTCGATGATACATGTCTCCAACCAGTGGCTCTGTCGATGATACATGTCTCCAACCAGTGGCTCTGTCGATGATACATGTCTCCAACCAGTGGCTCTGTCGATGATACATGTCTCCAACCAGTTGCTCTGTCGATGATAAACGTCCTCAACCAGTGGCTCTGTCGATGATACATGTCTCCAACCAGTGGCTCTGTCGATGATACATGTCTCCAACCAGTGGCTCTGTCGATGATACATGTCTCCAACCAGTGGCTCTGTCGATGATAAACGTCCTCAACCAGTGGCTCTGTCGATGATACATGTCTCCAACCAGTGGCTCTGTCGATGATACATGTCTCCAACCAGTGGCTCTGTCGATGATAAACGTCCTCAACCAGTGGCTCTGTCGATGATACATGTCTCCAACCAGTGGCTCTGTCGATGATACATGTCTCCAACCAGTGGCTCTGTCGATGATACATGTCTCCAACCAGTGGCTCTGTCGATGATAAACGTCCTCAACCAGTGGCTCTGTCGATGATACATGTCTCCAACCAGTGGCTCTGTCGATGATACATGTCTCCAACCAGTGGCTCTGTCGATGATAAACGTCCTCAACCAGTGGCTCTGTCGATGATACATGTCTCCAACCAGTTGCTCTGTCGATGATAAACGTCCTCAACCAGTGGCTCTGTCGATGATACATGTCTCCAACCAGTGGCTCTGTCGATGATACATGTCTCCAACCAGTGGCTCTGTCGATGATAAAGTGGCTCTGTCGATGTCGATGATAAACTCAACCAGTGGCTCTGTCGATGATACATGTCTCCAACCAGTGGCTCTGTCGATGATACATGTCTCCAACCAGTGGCTCTGTCGATGATACATGTCTCCAACCAGTGGCTCTGTCGATGATACATGTCTCCAACCAGTTGCTCTGTCGATGATACATGCCTCCAACCAGTGGCTCTGTCGATGATACATGTCTCCAACCAGTGGCTCTGTCGATGATACATGTCTCCAACCAGTGGCTCTGTCGATGATACATGTCTCCAACCAGTGGCTCTGTCGATGATACATGTCTCCAACCAGTGGCTCTGTCGATGATAAACGTCCTCAACCAGTGGCTCTGTCGATGATACATGTCTCCAACCAGTGGCTCTGTCGATGATACATGTCTCCAACCAGTGGCTCTGTCGATGATACATGTCTCCAACCAGTGGCTCTGTCGATGATACATGTCTCCAACCAGTGGCTCTGTCGATGATACATGTCTCCAACCAGTGGCTCTGTCGATGATACATGTCTCCAACCAGTGGCTCTGTCGATGATACATGTCTCCAACCAGTGGCTCTGTCGATGATACATGTCTCCAACCAGTTGCTCTGTCGATGATACATGTCTCCAACCAGTGGCTCTGTCGATGATACATGTCTCCAACCAGTGGCTCTGTCGATGATACATGTCTCCAACCAGTGGCTCTGTCGATGATAAACGTCCTCAACCAGTGGCTCTGTCGATGATACATGTCTCCAACCAGTGGCTCTGTCGATGATACATGTCTCCAACCAGTGGCTCTGTCGATGATAAACGTCCTCAACCAGTGGCTCTGTCGATGATACA
The DNA here is from genome assembly GCF_038502225.1 of Cherax quadricarinatus. Lineage (NCBI taxonomy): Eukaryota > Metazoa > Arthropoda > Malacostraca > Decapoda > Parastacidae > Cherax > Cherax quadricarinatus. Next base: position 21,255,600 of record NC_091317.1, read on the forward strand.
TGTCTCCAACCAGTGGCTCTGTCGATGATAAACGTCCTCAACCAGTGGCTCTGTCGATGATACATGTCTCCAACCAGTGGCTCTGTCGATGATACATGTCTCCAACCAGTGGCTCTGTCGATGATACATGTCTCCAACCAGTGGCTCTGTCGATGATAAACGTCCTCAACCAGTGGCTCTGTCGATGATACATGTCTCCAACCAGTGGCTCTGTCGATGATACATGTCTCCAACCAGTGGCTCTGTCGATGATACATGTCTCCAACCAGTGGCTCTGTCGATGATACATGTCTCCAACCAGTGGCTCTGTCGATGATACATGTCTCCAACCAGTGGCTCTGTCGATGATACATGTCTCCAACCAGTGGCTCTGTCGATGATACATGTCTCCAACCAGTGGCTCTGTCGATGATACATGTCTCCAACCAGTTGCTCTGTCGATGATACATGCCTCCAACCAGTGGCTCTGTCGATGATAAACGTCCTCAACCAGTGGCTCTGTCGATGATACATGTCTCCAACCAGTGGCTCTGTCGATGATACATGTCTCCAACCAGTGGCTCTGTCGATGATACATGTCTCCAACCAGTGGCTCTGTCGATGATACATGTCTCCAACCAGTGGCTCTGTCGATGATACATGTCTCCAACCAGTGGCTCTGTCGATGATACATGTCTCCAACCAGTGGCTCTGTCGATGATAAACGTCCTCAACCAGTGGCTCTATCGATGATACATGTCTCCAACCAGTGGCTCTGTCGATGATAAACGTCCTCAACCAGTGGCTCTATCGATGATACATGTCTCCAACCAGTGGCTCTGTCGATGATACATGTCTCCAACCAGTGGCTCTGTCGATGATACATGTCTCCAACCAGTGGCTCTGTCGATGATAAACGTCCTCAACCAGTGGCTCTGTCGATGATACATGTCTCCAACCAGTGGCTCTGTCGATGATACATGTCTCCAACCAGTGGCTCTGTCGATGATACATGTCTCCAACCAGTGGCTCTGTCGATGATAAACGTCCTCAACCAGTGGCTCTGTCGATGATACATGTCTCCAACCAGTGGCTCTGTCGATGATACATGTCTCCAACCAGTGGCTCTGTCGATGATACATGTCTCCAACCAGTGGCTCTGTCGATGATACATGTCTCCAACCAGTGGCTCTGTCGATGATACATGTCTCCAACCAGTGGCTCTGTCGATGATACACGTCCTCAACCAGTGGCTCTATCGATGATACATGTCTCCAACCAGTGGCTCTGTCGATGATACATGTCTCCAACCAGTGGCTCTGTCGATGATACATGTCTCCAACCAGTGGCTCTGTCGATGATACATGTCTCCAACCAGTGGCTCTGTCGATGATAAACGTCCTCAACCAGTGGCTCTGTCGATGATACATGTCTCCAACCAGTGGCTCTGTCGATGATACACGTCCTCAACCAGTGGCTCTGTCGATGATACATGTCTCCAACCAGTGGCTCTGTCGATGATACACGTCCTCAACCAGTGGCTCTGTCGATGATACATGTCCTCAACCAGTGGCTCTGTCGATGATACACGTCCTCAACCAGTGGCTCTGTCGATGATACACGTCCTCAACCAGTGGCTCTGTCGATGATACACGTCCTCAACCAGTGGCTGTGTCGATGATACACGTCCTCAACCAGTGGCTGTGTCGATGATACACGTCCTCAACCAGTGGCTCTGTCGATGATACACGTCCTCAACCAGTGGCTCTGTCGATGAAACAGAGAGATACATACTGGAGACAGTGGAAGATGAGTAGAGGTCAATGTTTTTCGTGTTCAGTCCCTCAACTTTGATCAATCTAGAGCAGTTGCATGAGGAAGGAGACTTGTATACTGGAGCCACGAGAGGTGCAGCAATTGAAGTCATCGTCACTGGTGGGCGGGGACACACTAGTGGAAGTAGATTATGCCCAAGAGATGAGCCATATAGGGCAGAAGTTGAGGTGCAGATGTCCTCTGCACCAAGATTTCCACGGTATTGCTGTGTCCCACAAGTAACATTACATCAGTGGTATACAACATCGACAAGTTGATAAATAAGGCAACTTGTGCAACAATCCAGTAGAAAGAATGAATGAAGACAGTGAAAGAAGTGGAGAAGTAGCTTTAAGGTGGCCAGTCCCTTGACCTTTATAAGTGTTCAGTCCCTTAGCGTTGACAGAAAGTGTTCAGTCCCTCAGCATTGACAGAACGTGTTCAGTCCCTGACCCTTGATTGGTGTTCAGTCAGCCTTGAGAGATGAGTGGCTAAACTACATTCGCCAGGTAACACATCGAATGAATGTGTAGTCTCTACATGATGCTGACAAATGTAGAAGTAAGGCTCTGCTTAAAAGATATATGACAGCGATAAATATAGTTGGGAAGAAGGAAGGGATCATGTGTGGCAATTTACCAAGGAGAAATGGTTGAAAGGAATGGTTGTCCAGAGCAACTGATGTTAATTACTGACTGGACAAGTACTGTCAGAAAACTGTAATTCTCCTTAGTGACTACGGGGATCACTTCAATGGCAGGACTGACATGCATGTATCTAGAGCAGGTGTAGCAGCATTAACTAGATCAGCAGATGGGAGCTGTTGCTGCCATACATCGGGCTTTAAACTAGAACTAGAGGGATGGTTGCTATAGAAAATCAATATGAATTAGGTCTGTAATACTAGGAATTTCAGAAGTAACTTTTCAAAAATAAAAACAAATGTTAGTTAATCTCAAGACGATAGATGAAAACCCATACAGCAATAATAATAATAATAATAATAATAATAATAATAATAATAATAATAATAATAATAATAATAGGAATAGTGAAAAGGCAAAAATAAACAGGGAGAAGGTACAGAAGAAAATAGTTGTAGCGCTAGAAATAAGATGAGCGAGTTGAGACTGGTGGTAGAAGCCTCTCGTGGATCAAGCCTTAGCTAGCTAATAGACAGCAGAGAGCTTGGTGGATCAGTCACAAGTGGCATTCCACAAGGATCAGTGTTAGGTTCACTGATGTTCATCATATATATATATATATATATATATATATATATATATATATATATATATATATATATATATATATATATATATATATATATATATATATATATATATATATATATATATATATATATATATATATATATATATATATATATATATATATATATATATATATATATATATATATATATATATATATATATATATATATATATATATATATATATATATATATGAAATCTTTATTCGGTTAGCCCACAATTTTCCCTTTACGTATACACCGTCACCTCCCTTTACCACTAAGCTCTCTGTCTCCCCCCAGTCTACCCCCTGCCTCCCCTCGTATACAGAAGCTGTAACCCTTTGAGTATCAGCTGAGCCATGTGTTGCTCCTGTCATTACACTCCAGGCCAGATTACTCTCCCCTCTCCTCTCCACTCCCCACTCCCCATCCCTCCCCTCCCCCGTCGTTATATACTCCCTCTGGGAGCATCTGTGAACACAGCGGCGTCATATGTTAGAGTAACATTAAATATTGCTGGTTGCTGTGAGCCCTCTGGCGGTGATGAGGGGGAACTAGTGGCCTCTGGCGGTGGTGGAGGGAACTAGTGGTCCTCTGGCGGTGATGAGGGTAATTAGTGGTCCTCTGGCAGTGACGAGGGAAGCTAGTGGCCTTCTGGTGGTGATGAGGGGTACTAGTGTCCCTCTGGCAGTGATTAGGGGAACTAGTGGTCCTCTGGCGGTGATGAGGGGAACTAGTGGTCCTCTGGCGGTGATGAGGGGAACTAGTGGCCCTCTGGCGGTGATGAGGGGAACTAGTGGCCCTCTGGCGGTGATGAGGGGAACTAGTGGTCCTCTGGTGGTGATGAGTGGTACTAGTGTCCCTCTGGCAGTGATTAGGGGAACTAGTGGTCCTCTGGCGGTGATGAGGGGAACTAGTGGTCCTCTGGCGGTGATGAGGGGAACTAGTGGCCCTCTGGCGGTGATGAGGGGAACTAGTGGCCCTCTGGCGGTGATGAGGGGAACTAGTGGTCCTCTGGCGGTGATGAGGGGAACTAGTGGTCCTTTGGCCATTAGCTATTGTCAGTGTAAGTTCTACACTCAGTTCTTGGGTATCGTCAGTGTAAATTTAGTGCGATAGGCGTGTCAACTGGTCGTGGTTGCTGCTGCATCACTGGCAAGGTCAGTGTAGACAGTGGTGGGTTACAGCAATGCTAACCCCTCACCCCCCCCCGTCCCCATCACTGTCAGTGTAGTGATGGCTGACACCTTACCGAGTGTCAACAATGTTTTTATAGCCGGTGTGGACATCCTCTCCCCCTCCCCAATACCACCTACCTGGCTCTCTGTCTCTGAAGGAAGAGGGGCGAAACAAAGCCCCCACCTTCCTCCCTCACTGGAGAGGAGATAGGTGAGACAGAGACAGACAGTGAGAGAGAGACGTGTTGCTGTGTGCATCTCTAAAAGTGTACATGCCGAGCCCATTGATGTTGACATCCCTACTCACCTAGAAATGATGTTCTATAAGTTATACATAAACACTAGTACCTCTGTACTAGCATGTGCAATGTACAGACCTCAGTGGCAACATGAAGACCCCATCAACTTCCTAATGGAAAATGTGGACTCCCTTCTGCTCCAACACAACTGTTAACATATTATAATTGTTGGTGACCTCAACCAACATCTTATACAGAGGGACTTTGATGACCTTCTTGCGGTGTTTGACATGATAAACTTTGTTGATTTCTCTACTCACATTTCTGGCTCCTCCCTCGACCCAGTAGTGAGTGATCTGTCTAAAGGAACAGTCACTTGTCAGCCCATCGGCTATGTTGGATCGTCTGACAACAAGGCTGTCTTTAACAACAGATCAGCAGCAGAGTAACCTTTTCTGAAACCATATTGACGGTCATAAAGCAGTGAGTGGAAGTCGAAAAACTATGTTATCTGCAATGAGATTATTGTCTCGAGGATCTTGCTAGTGATTGACAGGAGTGACACTGGTCTGTAGTTGCTCATTTCCACTCTGCTCTTCTTTTTGTGAACAGGGACTACATTTGCATCTTTCCACAGAGAAAGGGAACAGGCCATTTACACTGTGCTGGGCAGTGCTGATGGTTGCTAGTTAGAGGTGCTGCTAGCTGGTCTACACATCATCTCAGCAATCTTGGGCTCACCTTATTTGGGCCCACAGCCTTTTCTTGGTCCAACGATTTATGAAGAAAATACACCTTCTCTTGCCTTATTGTCACCACTGACAGCTTTGACAGTTCTTGCAGCTAGCCAAGAAGAGCCCCTTGCTGGATCAGGAACTTGCATCTTGGCAGCAAAGTGTTCGGCAAAGAGGTCCGCTTTCTCCTGACTGCTAGAAGAAACGGTCCCATCCTGTCGATTTAGAGGTGGAATAAATTCATCAGGCGAATAACCTCGTCTGTTCTTGACCAGGGACCACCAGGTTTTGGAGCCCACTCTACCTGATGCTATCTTTCTTTTTGTGTCCACCTCCCACTTAGAGATGGCCCACTTTTGGACTTCACCCATGTGCCAACAGGTTTGCCTGTGTAAGTTCCTGTTATAGGTAGTGGGATGTCTCTTATACCTTCTCCATGCCTTGTACTTAGCAGTAGCAGCCTCTCTACAACGAACGCCGAATCAAGGCTGATTTGTAGGTTTCGTAACACATTGCCGGTGAGAGATGTGTTCTTGTTGTAGATTAAGGATGTGTCCAGTGAAGGCTTTCACTTGGCTGTCGACTTCACATTGGAGAAGAGCATTCCAATCGGAGGCTGCGAGCTCAGAACAAAGGGCTGGCCAATTTCTTTTTTCCCACAGCCAGGTTGTACGTGTAGATTCCTCACTTCACTCTGCTGAGATGTTCAGTGTCTTAAACCTCTCCACTAAGTGGCACCAGCCACTGGGTGAATTCAAAGTCAGCTGTGTAGTGGCACTGGACATTGCTGTTGCTTCCGACCGTGTATGGCACCAGGGACTCTTGGCAAAACTAAACTACAAGCACTGGGAATTGCAGGCTCTACACTATGTCTCCTCAGTGATTACCTCTTAATGTAGTTCTCAGTGGGACAGAGTCAGCGAGACATCCTACTAGGGCAAGTATTCCACAGGGAGGTGTGCTTTGGCAATTGTTATGGAATGTCTACTTCAATGACCTTAATCTTTTCCTAGAATCCCCTGCATATGCAGATGACTGCACTCTGACATTTACTTATCCAAGAGAGGAAATGCCAGCTGCTCTAAGTTACATCACTCACCAACTTACAGCTATATCAGCCTGGGGTAAACGATGGCAGGTCGCATTTGCTCCTGAGAAAATACAAATGATAATAGTTTCTAGGCACCATGATGGTAATCCCGGAGCAGTAGTATGGATGGCAGAGTGTTGGTACCCGGCGACGAAGTTGATATTGCTGGGGTGAAATCTGACTATATTATAAGCTAACCATGAAGAACCATGTTGTAAATCTTGCAAAAGCGGACAGGAAGCTTACAGCACTTCGACGTATCTCGCATCTGCTCGACAGTAGAGGTTGCAAGTTTCTGTACGAGGCACAAGTACGCTTACACCTTGCGTATGCTTCACTTTCTTTGATTGCCTGCCCCTTCCCCATCTTATCCGCGACTTCTTGACAGAGTAGAGAAAAGAGCAAGACGCCTCATCTCTCGTCTGGACCCAGTCTGGATAGAGCTGTCATTTCAGCAGAGCCTTCAACTCAAGAGGGATGTGTGTGGCCTCACTGTTATGTACAAGGCCAATACTGTCAAGTTACCACACTTGGCTCCCCTCCGAGGACAGCGAGAACTGAGCTTCTACACCACAAGACGGGCAGTAAGCAGCAACTTCACTCTGGCTGTAACCTTCTCCAGAACATCACTTCATATGAGATCATATACTCATAGAATGACTCGAGTCTGGAACATGTTCGTACAGCATAATGATATTAACGAAATAAAAGTCAGTTGATCAAATGAAACTGCTGGCCCACAGATGTCCCACAGATGGCTCCAACTTCATCATTTTCCCTACTTATATTGCATAACAATAAAGGGGATTTTAAATGACCTGATGGAGGTAACAGCTCTTAGCTTGTAAATAAAGTTAGGAATAGTTACCCTAAACTTGTTAAACCCTGGGTAAGAGAGAGAGAGAGAGAGACTCTTCTCTCCTTTCTATTCTCTCTCCCCTCCTCTACCTTAACTTCCTTCCCCTTCTCTCCCTCCTCCTTCTCCTCCTCCTCCTGCCTACCTTCTCAGGAACCAGTGACGCAGCGAGACACACAACGCCTCAGAAGACATAAAGATTAAACTGATAGCATGAAACAAGAGGACAAAGGAGAGGTGTAATAATAGAGTAAGAGTGGCAGTAGTGAAGGATAAGGGAGAGAACAAGTGGAGGAGAATACTACCTAATGAAGATGAGCGGGAGAACATGATGATGATATGGGGGTGATAATGTTGGGGAGATGATGTGGGGGTGATGGTGTGGGAGTGATAATATGAGAGTGATGACATGAGAGTGATTATGTGGGAGTGATGGTGAGTTAGTGATGATGAGGGAGTGATGATGTGGGAATGATGATATGAGAGTGATGGTGTGGGGGTGATGGTGTGGGAGTGATGGTGTGTTACTCATGATGTGGGGTGATGGTGTGGGAGTGATGATGTGAGAGTAATGATGTGGGAGTGATGGTGTTAGTGATGATGTGGGAGTGATAATGAGGGAGTGATGGTGTGGGAGTGATGGTGTGGGAGTGATGGTGTCTGAGTGATGATGTGGGAGTGATAGTGTGAGGTTGATGGTGTGGGGTTGATGGGGTGGGAGTGATGGTGTGGGAGTGATGGTGTCTGAGTGATGATGTGGGAGTGATAGTGTGAGGTTGATGGTGTGGGGGAGATGATGTGGAAGCGATGGCGTGAGAGTGATGATGTGGGAGTGATGATGTGGGAGTGGTGGTGTGGGAGTGATGGTGTGGGAGTGATGGTGAGGGGTGATGGTGTGGGAGTGATTGTGTGGGAGTGATGGTGTGGGGGTGATGGTGCGGAAGTGATGGTGGGGGATGATGGTGTGAGGTTGAGAGTGTGGGGGTTATGGTGTGGGAGTGATGGTGTGGGGCTGGTGGTGTGGGGGTGATGGTGTGGGAGTGATGGTGCAGGGGTGATGGTATGGGAGTGATGGTGAGGGAGTGATGGTGAGGGGGTGATGGTGTGGAGGTGATGGTATTGGGGTGATGGTGTGGGAGTAATGTTCTGGGAGTGATGGTGTGGGAGTGATGGTGTGGTGGTGATGGTGAGGGAGTGATAGTGTGGGAGCGATGGTGTGGGAATGATGATGTGGGAGTGATGGTGTGGTGGTGATGGTGAGGGAGTGATGGTGTGGGAGTGATGATGTGGGAGTGATGGTGTGGGAGTGATGGTGTGTGAGTGATGGTGTGGGAGTGATGGTGTGGGAGTGATGGTGTGGGGGTGATGGTGTGGGAGTGATGATCTTGGAGTGATGGTGTGGGAGTGATGGTGTGGGAATGATGATGTGGGAATGATGGTGTGGAGGTGATGGCGAGGGAGTGATGGTGTGGAAATGATGATGTGGGAGTGAGGGTGTGGGAGTGATGGTGTGGGAGTGATGATGTGGGAGTGATGGTGTTGAAGTGGTGGTATGGGAGTGATGGTGTGGGAGTGATGGTGTGGGAGTAATGGTGTGGGAGTGATGGTGAGGAGGTGATAGTGTGGGAGTGATGGTGTGGGAGTGATGGTGTGGGAGTGATGGTGTGGGAGCGATGGTGTGGGAGTGATGGTGTGGGAGTGATGGTGTGGGAGTGATGGTGTGGGAGTGATGGTGTGGGAGTGATGGTGTAGGAGTGATGGCGTGGGAGTGATGATGTGGGGGTGATGGTGTGGGAGTGATGATGTGGGGGTGATGGTGTAGGGGTGATGGTGTGGGAGTGATGGTGTGGGGGTGATGGTGTGGGAGTGATGATGTGGGGGTGATGGTGTGGGGTGATGGTGTGGGGGTGATGGTGTGGGAGTGATGGTGTGGGAGTGATGGTATGGGAGCGATGGTGTTGGGGTGATGGTGTGGGGGTGATGGTGTGGAAGTGATGGTGTGGGAGTGATGGTGTGGGGGTGATGGTGTGGAAGTGATGGTGTGGGCGTGATGGTGTGGGAGTGATGGTGTGGGTGTGATGGTGTAGGAGTGATGGCGTGGGAGTGATGATGTGGGGGTGATGGTGTGGAAGTGATGATGTGGGGGTGATGGTGTCGGGGTGATGGTGTGGGAGTGATGGTGTGGGGGTGATGGTGTGGGAGTGATGATGTGGGGGTGATGGTGTGGGGTGATGGTGTGGGAGTGATGGTGTGGGAGTGATGGTGTGGGAGTGATGGTGTGGGAGCGATGGTGTTGGGGTGATGGTGTGGGGGTGATGGTGTGGGAGTGATGAGGTGGGGGTGATGGTGTGGGGGTGATGGTGTGGTTGTGATGGTGTGGGAGTGATGGTGTGGGAGTGATGGTGTGGGAGCGATGGTGTGGGTGTGATGGGGTGGGGGTGATGGTGTGGGAGCGATGGTGTGGGGGTGATGGTGTGGGAGTGATGATGTGCGGGTGATGGTGTGGGGGTGATGGTGTGGGGGTGATGGTGTGGGGGTGATGGTGTGGGGGTGATGGTGTGGGGGTGATGGTGTGGGGGTGATGGTGTGGGTGTGATGGTGTGGGCGTGATGGTGTGGGAGTGATGGTGTGGAGGTGATGGAGTGGGGGTGATGGTGTGGGGGTGGTGGTGTGGAAGAGATGGTGTGGGAGTGATGGTGTGGAAGTGATGGTGTGGGAGTGATGGTGTGGGAGTGATGGTGTGGGAGTTATGGTGTGGAGGTTATGGTGTGGAGGTGATGGTGTGGGGGTGATGGTGTGGGGGTGATGGTGTGGGGGTGATGGTGTGGGGGTGGTGGTGTGGAAGTGATGGTGTGGGAGTGATGGTGTGGAAGTGATGGTGTGGGAGTGATGGTGTGGGAGTGATGGTGTGGGGGTGATGGTGTGGGGGTGATAGTGTGGTAGTGATGGTGTGGGGGTGATGGTGTGGTCGTGATGGTGTGGGGGTGATGGTGTGGGTGTGATGGTGTGGGGGTGATGGTGTGGGAGTGATGGTGTGGGAGTGATGGTGAGGGAGTGATGGTGTAGGAGTGATGGTGTGGGGGTGCTGGTGTGGGGGTGATGGTGTGGGAGTGCTGGTGTGCGAGTGATGGTGTGAGGGTGATGGTGTGGAAGTGATGGTGTGGGAGTGATGGTGTGGGAGTGATGGTGTGGGAGTGATGGTGTGGGGGTGATGGTGTGGGAGTGATGGTGTGGGAGTGATGGTGTGGGAGTGATGGTGTGGGGGTGATGGTGTGGGAGTGATGGTGCGGGAGTGATGGTGTGGGGGTGATGGTGTGGGAGTGATGGTGTGGGAGTGATGGTGTGGGAGTGATGGTGTGGGAGTGATGGTGTGGGAGTGATGGTGTGGGAGTGATGGTGTGGGAGTGATGGTGTGGGATTGATGGTGTGGGAGTGATGGTGTGGGAGTGATGGTGTGGGAGTGATGATGTGGGAGTGTTGGTGTGGGAGTGATGGTGTGGGGGTGATGGTGTGGGAGTGATGGTGTGGGAATGATGGTGTGGGGGTGATGGTGTGGGAGTGATGGTGTGGGTGTGATGGTGTGGTGGTGATGGTGTGGGGGGTGATGGTGTGGGAGTGATGGTGTGGGGGTGATGGTGTGGGAGTGATGGTGTGGGAGTGATGGTGAGGGAGTGATGGTGTAGGAGTGATGGTGTGGGGGTGCTGGTGTGGGGGTGATGGTGTGGGAGTGCTGGTGTGCGAGTGATGGTGTGAGGGTGATGGTGTGGAAGTGATGGTGTGGGAGTGATGGTGTGGGAGTGATGGTGTGGGAGTGATGGTGTGGGGGTGATGGTGTGGGAGTGATGGTGTGGGAGTGATGGTGTGGGAGTGATGGTGTGGGGGTGATGGTGTGGGAGTGATGGTGTGGGAGTGATGGTGTGGGAGTGATGGTGTGGGAGTGATGGTGTGGGAGTGATGGTGTGGGAGTGATGGTGTGGGATTGATGGTGTGGGAGTGATGGTGTGGGAGTGATGGTGTGGGAGTGATGATGTGGGAGTGTTGGTGTGGGAGTGATGGTGTGGGGGTGATGTTGTGGGAGTGATGGTGTGGGAATGATGGTGTGGGGGTGATGGTGTGGGAGTGATGGTGTGGGAGTGATGGTGTGGGAATGATGGTGTGGGAGTGATGGTGTGGGAGTGATGGTGTGGGAATGATGGTGTGGGAGTGATGGTGTGGGAGTGATGGTGTGGGAGTGATGGTGTGGGAGTGATGGTGTGGAAGTGATGGTGTGGGAGTGATGGTGTGGGAGTGATGGTGTGGGAGTGATGGTGTGGGAGTGATGGTGTGGGAGTGATGGTGTGGGAATGATGGTGTGGGAGTGATGGTGTGGGAGTGATGGTGTAGGAGTGATGGTGTGGGAGTGATGGTGTGGGAGTGATGGTGTGGGAGTGATGGTGTGGGAGTGATGGTGTGGGAGTGATGGTGTGGGAGTGATGGTGTGGGAGTGATGGTGTGGGAGTGAGGGTGTGAGAGTGATGGTGTGGGAGTGATGATGTGGGAGTGATGGTGTGGGAGTGATGGTGTGGGGGTGATGGTGTGGAAGTGATGGTGTGGGAATGATGGTGTGCGGGTGATGGTGTGGGAGTGATGGTGTGAGGGTGATGGTGTGGGAGTGATGGTGTGGGAGTGATGGTGTGGGAGTGATGGTGTGGGAGTGATGGTGTGGGAGTGATGGTGTGGGAGTGACTGTTTAGTGAGATAACACGAGATAATACGAGATAACGAGAGATAACACGAGATAACACGAGATAACGAGAGATAATACGAGATAACACGAGATAACACGAGATAACGAGAGATAACACGAGATAACACGAGATAACGAGAGATAACACGAGATAACGAGAGATAACACGAGATAACGAGAGATAACACGAGATAATACGAGATAACACGAGATAACGAGAGATAACACGAGATAACGAGAGATAACACGAGATAACGAGAGATAACACGAGATAACGAGAGATAACACGAGATAACGAGAGATAACACGAGATAACGAGAGATAACACGAGATAACGAGAGATAACACGAGATAACGAGAGATAACACGAGATAACGAGAGATAACACGAGATAATACGAGATAACACGAAATAACACGAGATAACGAGAGATAACACGAGATAACGAGAGATAACACGAGATAACGAGAGATAACACGAGATAACGAGAGATAACACGAGATAACGAGAGATAACACGAGATAACGAGAGATAACACGAGATAACAAGAGATAACGAGAGATAACACGAGATAATACGAGATAACACGAAATAACACGAGATAACGAGAGATAACACGAGATAACGAGAGATAACACGATATAACGAGAGATAACACGATAACGAGAGATAACACGAGATAACGAGAGATAACACGAGATAACGAGAGATAGCACGAGATAACGAGAGATAACACGAGATAGCACGAGATAACACGAGATAACATGAGATGCTAGAGATAACATGAGATAACGAGAGTTAACACAGGATAAAGATTTATAACACGAGATAACGAGATAACGAGAGATAACACGAGATAACGAGAGTTAACACGAGATAGCACGAGATAATTCGAGATAACGAGAGATAACACGAGATAACGCGATATAACACGAGATAACGAGAGATAACACGAGATAACAAGAGATAACGAAAGATAACACGGGATAACGAAAGATAACACGAGATAACGAGAGGTAACACGAGATAACATGAGATAACGAGACATAACACGAGATAACACGAGATAACACGAGATAGTACGAGATAACACGAAATAACGAGAGAGAACACGAGATAATGATGCATCACACGAGATAACGAGAGATAACACGAGATAACGAGAGATAACACGAGATAACGAGAGATAACACGAGATAACGAGATAACACAAGATAACGAGAGATAACACAAGATAACGAGAGATAACACGAGATAACGAGATAACACAAGATAACGAGAGATAACACGAGATAACGAGAGATAACACAAGATAACGATACATCACACGAGATAACAAGATAACACGAGTTAACACGAGATAACGAGAGATAACAGTAGGTAACACGAGATAACGAGAGATAACAGGAGGTAACACGAGATAACGAGAGATAACGAGAGAGAGATTACGTCAGTTTGATAACCAGTTAACAACCCCAATTTTTTCCCTCCCTGCCACTCCTATTTTTCTCTCTCCCGTTAAATCTCTTCCCCTCCGTCTCCTCTCTCAATACCCCTTTCTCTTAACCCCTCTTCCCTTCTGCCCCCTCCCTATTTCCCCCCTCCACCCACCCCTTCCTTCCTTAAGTGGGTTATGGAGAACATTTGGCGTGGGTCATGTTCGTGAGGGGAGGGTGTTGGTGAGAGGGAGACAGAGAGGGAGGAGAGGGTGTTGGTGAGAGGGAGACAGAGAGGGAGGAGAGGGACAAAAGGTATGGGAAGAGGAAGAAGGGAAGGAGAGACAGACAGAAGAGGAGAGGAATAGGAGGATTGGGGCGAGTAAGAACGACCATCAATATATATATATATATATATATATATATATATATATATATATATATATATATATATATATATATATATATATATATATATATATATATATATATATATATATATATATATATATATATATATATATATATATATATATATATATATATATATAAGCCTCGGCGACATATTTTCCAGTAAAGTCGAGAATCTGGCTGAGTGGTGGATCTTACAGCCAGCCTCCCCACACCCACACAATCTTCCTCAAGCACTCGTACACATCCCAGAATCTTCCTGCCTCTCACTCTCACTCACTTGCTTTTTGGAAGCAACTCCTTCCGTGCTTCTTCAGTTGGTGGGTGAGTTTGGGTGTGTGTGGGGGGAGATTCCGGACCAGCGGGTGATGTGTGGGTGTGGGTGTGGGTGTGGGTGTGGGTGTGGGGGGGAGTTTTGTGAGTGAAAGATTTTGAGAAAAGCAATATGTTGGTGGCGGAGCATCAATCCACAGCTTCCCCCAGCCATCCACTTCATCCCCTGGCCTCACGCACATACACCCCCCCCCCCACCACCCACCCCAGCTTTACTGGTATGTACATACGCACACATGCTGCCTCCTTACACACACACACACACACACACACACACACACACACACACACACACACACACACACACACACACACACACACACACACACACACACACACACACACACACACACACACTCACACACAGAGCTTCCCTGGCATGTACATATACCTTCTTGGTTGCTTTCATATCTACATACAGATGGTAGGCCCTAGTTCTGGGTCACCTTCACTCCAGAACCACAGTCAGTGGCCCCCCCCACTCCATAACCACAGTTAGTGACCCCCCACTCCAGAACCACAGTCAGTGGCCCCTCACTCCAGAACTACAGATATTACTGTGAACAAAAACAAAATTCTCAATGAACAAGCAATGCAACAATTTTTGTCTTTGCGAAAGTAAGAATGTAGGAAATACTGCAACAAGAGAGATCACTAACACGGGGATTCACAACATTTGCATTACCCAGAGCAACACGAGTTTAGAACAAGTGGCTCCTGCCTCTCGCTACTACTGGACCGCTGCAACATGGTCTTGGATGCACTGGAAGACAAAATGCAGAGGTAATATACACAGTGTAGACTTTGCAAAAGCCTTCAGCAAGTGCGACTATGGTGTCACAGCACGCAAAATGCGTGCAAAAAAGGAAAAGTGGGTAGATGAATTATCAACGCAGAGTTATATTAAATAAAGCTAAGTTAGATGCTGGCAGAGTGGTAAAGTTCTCTTCCCCAAGACAAGGTACTCGCCACCATCCTTTCTCTCATCCTTATATCTGACGCACACAAGGACATAAATCACAGCACCAGATTGTCCTTAGCAGACAATACTAGAATCTGCATGAGACTGACGTCTATTGAGGACACTAACTCAGAGAAATACATATACAAAGAAAATCTTCCGATGGCCGCAGAAAACAACATGACGTTCAATGAGGACAAATTTCAGTTACTCTGTTAGGGGGAAAATTGAGGACGTAAAAACTAGACTGGAGTATAACACTAATAACTGATTCTAATCACTCAATAGATTGAAAAACTAACGTGAAGGATCAAGTGTAGGGGTAATAATGTCAGAGGATCACAGTCTAAGGGATCACAACAATGTCATTGTCACAACTGCGAGGAAAATTAAAAGTTGCATAATAAGAGCCTTCCAAACAAGGACTGCCGAGTTAATGATGGGCCTATTTAAGTCATGTGTTCTCTACTGATGACCTGTTGTATGCTAACAGCTGATCTCAAGGCAAATGTTTGAAGTTCCTTGACTTTTATTCCTTGGAACGAAGTTGAAAAAGATATATCATAATTTACATCTGAAACATCCTAGAGGGACTTGTTCCAAATCTTCACTCAGAAATCATTCCCTACGAAAGCCAGAGGCTCAGCAGACGGTGGGAAATTCTCCCACTGAAGACCAGGGGAGTCGTGAGTACACTGAAGACCAGGGGAGTCGTGAGTACACTGAAGACCAGGGGAGTCGTGAGTACACTGAAGACCAGGGGAGTCGTGAGTACACTGAAGACCAGGGGAGTCGTGAGTACACTGAAGACCAGGGGAGTCGTGAGTACACTGAAGACCAGGGGAATCGTGAGTACACTGAAGACCAGGGGAGTCGTGAGTACACTGAAGACCAGGGGAGTCGTGAGTACACTGAAGACCAGGGGAGTCGTGAGTACACTGAAGACCAGAGGAGTCGTGAGTACACTGAAGACCAGGGGAGTCGTGAGTACACTGAAGACCAGGGGAGTCGTGAGTACACTGAAGACCAGGGGAGTCGTGAGTACACTGAAGACCAGAGGAGTCGTGAGTACACTGAAGACCAGGGGAGTCGTGAGTACACTGAAGACCAGGGGAGTCGTGAGTACACTGAAGACCAGAGGAGTCGTGAGTACACTGAAGACCAGGGGAGTCGTGAGTACACTGAAGACCAGAGGAGTCGTGAGTACACTGAAGACCAGAGGAGTCGTGAGTACACTGAAGACCAGAGGAGTCGTGAGTACAATGAAGACCAGGGGAGTCGTGAGTACACTGAAGACCAGGGGAGTCGTGAGTACACTGAAGACCAGAGGAGTCGTGAGTACACTGAAGACCAGAGGAGTCGTGAGTACACTGAAGACCAGAGGAGTCGTGAGTACAATGAAGACCAGGGGAGTCGTGAGTACACTGAAGACCAGAGGAGTCGTGAGTACACTGAAGACCAGGGGAGTCGTGAGTACACTGAGAGAAAACACAGTAACAATTAATGGCTCAGACTATTCAACACCCTCACAACATACTTCAGGGGGATTACCAGTTGATCCAGGTAAACTCCAGGATCCCTTGGTAGTCCAGTGCCCTTTAGGAAGTAGATAAGTTTCTGAAGTCAATCCCTGATTAGCAAGCCTGTGGTTCATACGTCGTACTGCGTGCAACCAGCAGTAACAGTCTAGTTGACCAGGCTCTGATCTACCGGGGAGGGGGCCGCGGGGGCGTTGACCTTCGGAGCATTTTCCAGGTAGCTCTGCTTTGAAATAATGTTCTCTGGGACCGTAGATTTTTCTGCGCTGATTCCTGGAGTTGGTTTTGTGTTCCTCCTTTGCTCGTCATACAAGGCTTCCTGTGTTTTTCGGCATTAAGAGACGAGCCCTTCTCCTTCATTGTGGCCTCAATGTGTCTGCGATCATAGAGATTCACTTCTCTCTCTCTGCCCTCCATGGATAGTGCCTGAGGTTTGTCGGCAGTGGATGGACACGTTTAAGTGTCAAGTTCCGGTGATAACCTCGGTTAATAACGTGGAACATAATTTGGTTCATGTTTCAAGGACTAAGGTCTTTAATGACTGGTCTAAGACGTTGTTGACTTTGTTGTTATCATCACCGGTGAGGTCTCTTATTGTTCACAGTTAATAAGAGAGTTTTTGTGTTTACTACGGATCTCTACGCAGTCTTCACCGCTCTTGTCCTGAGAGCTGGGTTAGCTGGTTCTCGGGTCACTGTGTACTCAGATTTCCAGTGTGCTCTGCCTGGCGTCTTCCTCGACAGAGAGGCGCAGTCCGCAGTTGCATGATGGGTTTCGACTAGAATATATGCCTAGATACAGGTTTCTATGTTTTGAGGTCCCATTACTTAGACCTGTTGTAACAAGACTTTGTCACCAGTGCAAAGAAAGGCTGAGAGCACTTAGAATTGTGGCAGGTTTTCATCCCAAGTATGATTCTAATGTTAAAATTGTGAAAATGATGTATTTTGCACATATTAGATCATTGGTTAATTAAGACGCACCACTACTTGCTCTTGTGTCACACTGGAAGCTTTGACGGCTGGAAAAACTGCAGAACGAAGCAATGAGGATCATACTAGGGATGCGCTCGTACTGCCACAGTTCTATATATGCGGAAAGAACTTGATATTCCAAGCATCAGGGATCGTGCTTTTGAAAGAAATGTCCTCATTGGGATCAATATGATCAGGCAAGAACATTCAAACCCTTACCCAGAAGCCTTCCAAAATTTCCTCAGCACTGGTGAACACTCCTCCAGATGGATTGTAAAATTGGAAATGACCTCCATATGAACCAGATACATGATCTATGTCAAGTAAGCCAACAGCGGCACTTCGCCCACTCCATGGGATATTACCCCATTCCAAACAATTATTCCTCTCTTTCCCACCAACAAAAAAAAAAAGAAAAAAAAACTTAAATCCCAACCAGAGCTTCGCCTTGAAGTTGTGCTGATAACTTAGTCACACAGCACACTCTTAGACAAATTATTTATGTTGATGTTCACCAGTCCACTGGTGCAGCTGGCAGTGCTGCTGTTGTCATACAGAGTGATGGTTCTCATAAAGAAATTGAAGCACGCATCAATAACTGGGCCTCTACCCTTCAAACAGAACTGTTCGCCATATTCCTTACACTCAAATGAGTCAATGTATCTAAAGTTGACATTTTAATTGTGAATGATTCCAGTCATCCATAAATGCTCTCAACTTTTTAAGGGTTGAGTATAAACTGTGGCAGGTCTGTGTCAGAAGCCAGACTCAGGTCTGTGTCAGAAGCCAGACTCAGGTCTGTGTCAGAAGCCAGACTCAGGTCTGTGTCAGAAGCCAGACTCAGGTATGTGTCAGAAACCAGACTCAGGTCTGTGTCAGAAGCCAGACTCAGGTCTGTGTCAGGAGCCAGACTCAGGTATGTGTCAGAAACCAGACTCAGGTCTGTGTCAGAAGCCAGACTCAGGTATATGTCAGAAACCAGACTCAGGTATGTGTCAGAAACCAGACTCAGGTATGTGTCAGAAACCAGACTCAGGTATGTGTCAGAAACCAGACTCAGGTCTGTGTCAGAAACCAGACTCAGGTATGTGTCAGAAGCCAGACTCAGGTATGTGTCAGAAACCAGACTCAGGTATGTGTCAGAAGCCAGACTCAGGTCTGTGTCAGAAACCAGACTCAGGTATGTGTCAGAAACCAGACTCAGGTATGTGTCAGAAGCCAGACTCAGGTATGTGTCAGAAGCCAGACTCAGGTCTGTGTCAGAAGCCAGACTCAGGTATGTGTCAGAAACCAGACTCAGGTATGTGTCAGAAGCCAGACTCAGGTCTGTGTCAGAAGCCAGACTCAGGTATGTGTCAGAAACCAGACTCAGGTATGTGTCAGAAACCAGACTCAGGTATGTGTCAGAAGCCAGACTCAGGTCTGTGTCAGAAACCAGACTCAGGTATGTGTCAGAAACCAGACTCAGGTATGTGTCAGAAGCCAGACTCAGGTATGTGTCAGAAGCCAGACTCAGGTATGTGTCAGAAACCAGACTCAGGTATTTGTCAGAAGCCAGACTCAGGTATGTGTCAGAAGCCAGACTCAGGTATGAGTCAGAAACCAGACTCAGATATGTGTCAGAAACCAGACTCAGGTCTGTGTCAGAAGCCAGACTCAGGTATGTGTCAGAAACCAGACTCAGGTATGTGTCAGAAACCAGACTCAGGTCTGTGTCAGAAACCAGACTCAGGTATGTGTCAGAAACCAGACTCAGGTATGTGTCAGAAACCAGACTCAGGTCTGTGTCAGAAACCAGACTCAGGTATGTGTCAGAAACCAGACTCAGGTATGTGTCAGAAGCCAGACTCAGGTATGTATCAGAAGCCAGACTCAGGTATGTGTCAGAAACCAGACTCAGGTATGTGTCAGAAACCAGACTCAGGTATGTGTCAGAAGCCAGACTCAGGTATGTGTCAGAAACCAGACTCAGGTATGTGTCAGAAACCAGACTGAGGTCTGTGTCAGAAGCCAGACTCAGGTATGTGTCAGAAACCAGACTCAGGTATGTGTCAGAAACCAGACTCAGGTATGTGTCAGAAACCAGACTCAGGTATGTGTCAGAAGCCAGACTCAGGTCTGTGTCAGAAACCAGACTCAGGTATGTGTCAGAAACCAGACTCAGGTATGTGTCAGAAGCCAGACTCAGGTATGTGTCAGAAGCCAGACTCAGGTATGTGTCAGAAACCAGACTCAGGTATTTGTCAGAAGCCAGACTCAGGTATGTGTCAGAAGCCAGACTCAGGTATGAGTCAGAAACCAGACTCAGATATGTGTCAGAAACCAGACTCAGGTCTGTGTCAGAAGCCAGACTCAGGTATGTGTCAGAAACCAGACTCAGGTATGTGTCAGAAACCAGACTCAGGTATGTGTCAGAAACCAGACTCAGGTATGTGTCAGAAGCCAGACTCAGGTATGTGTCAGAAGCCAGACTCAGGTATGTGTCAGAAACCAGACTCAGGTATTTGTCAGAAGCCAGACTCAGGTATGTGTCAGAAGCCAGACTCAGGTATGAGTCAGAAACCAGACTCAGATATGTGTCAGAAGCCAGACTCAGGTATGTGTCAGAAGCCAGACTCAGGTATGTGTCAGAAACCAGACTCAGGTATTTGTCAGAAGCCAGACTCAGGTATGTGTCAGAAACCAGACTCAGGTATGTGTCAGAAACCAGACTCAGGTATGTGTCAGAAACCAGACTCAAGTCTGTGTCAGAAACCAGACTCAGGTATGTGTCAGAAACCAGACTCAGGTATGTGTCAGAAGCCAGACTCAGGTATGTATCAGAAGCCAGACTCAGGTATGTGTCAGAAACCAGACTCAGGTATGTGTCAGAAACCAGACTCAGGTATGTGTCAGAAGCCAGACTCAGGTATGTGTCAGAAACCAGACTCAGGTATGTGTCAGAAACCAGACTGAGGTCTGTGTCAGAAGCCAGACTCAGGTATGTGTCAGAAACCAGACTCAGGTATGTGTCAGAAACCAGACTCAGGTCTGTGTCAGAAACCAGACTCAGGTATGTGTCAGAAACCAGACTCAGGTATGTGTCAGAAGCCAGACTCAGGTATGTGTCAGAAACCAGACTCAGGTATGTGTCAGAAACCAGACTCAGGTATGTGTCAGAAGCCAGACTCAGGTATGTGTCTGAAGCCAGACTCAGGTATGAGTCAGAAACCAGACTCAGGTATGTGTCAGAAACCAGACTCAGGTCTGTGTCAGAAGCCAGACTCAGGTATGTGTCAGAAACCAGACTCAGGTATGTCAGAAACCAGACTCAGGTATGTGTCAGAAACCAGACTCAGGTATGTGTCAGAAGCCAGACTCAGGTCTGTGTCAGAAACCAGACTCAGGTATGTGTCAGAAACCAGACTCAGGTATGTGTCAGAAGCCAGACTCAGGTATGCGTCAGAAACCAGACTCAGGTATGTGTCAGAAATCAGACTCAGGTATGTGTCAGAAGCCAGACTCAGGTATGTGTCAGAAGCTAGACTCAGGTATGAGTCAGAAACCAGACTCAGGTATGTGTCAGAAGCCAGACTCAGGTATGTGTCAGAAGCTAGACTCAGGTATGAGTCAGAAACCAGACTCAGGTATGTGTCAGAAGCCAGACTCAGGTATGTGTCAGAAACCATACTCAGGTATGTGTCAGAAACCAGACTCAGGTATGTGTCAGAAACCAGACTCAGGTATGTGTCAGAAGCCAGACTCAGGTCTGTGTCAGAAGCCAGACTCAGGTCTGTGTCAGAAGCCAGACTCAGGTCTGTGTCAGAAGCCAGACACAGGTATGTGTCAGAAGCCAGACACAGGTATGGTAGGATTGTGGACAGTGGAGTCAGAGTGCACATGCTGTGGATTCCATCTCACATTGGTCTTCAGATGCATGATAAAACTGATAAACTGGCTAAGTTACATGCCTTTAGATGAGGAGTAGATTACAGTCTTGAGCTGTCAGTTAGCAGTTTGAGAACAATAATACGAAAAAACTTCAACTGAACTTTATTGACCACCCAAGATTGAGGGAGACTGACACCAATCAGTCCATTCATCTATCGTCATTCTATCATGCAGGAGGAGCCACATGTTTATGGTGCATCCAACAAGCTAGGCAGACTCTTGGATGTCACTACCACCCGGCTCCATCTGGGTTACAAATATTACCACCACCAGATATAAACCAAACGAGAAGTAAACTTTACCAGATGCACTATTGTCACACCCTGCGTCATTATGTACTGGAGTGCAATAAAATTAATAAATTCAGAGACAACTCACTCAGAAATGTTCAAGAAATGTCGAAGTATTTTATCCACAGTGGTGTATTACAGACCATTCTGGAGAAATACCTTGAATGAAGCATTACCACTTTGTGTGTGTGTGTGTGTGTGTGTGTGTGTGTGTGTGTGTGTGTGTGTGTGTGTGTGTGTGTGTGTGTGTGTGTGTGTGTGTGTGTGTGTGTGTGTGTGTGTGTGTGTGTGTGTACTCAACCTAATTGTGGTTTCAGGGGTCGATTCATATCTCCTGGCCCTCGTGTATGTGTATGTGTGACCAAATTAATGTCTGCGTAAATAACTCCTAATGAGTGTGACCGGATATAAACATGTAAATAGTTCATTACCACTGTAACTTGTTCATTTGTCAAAACTTTGGGGTCCAGTCTCTGGACCCATTATGTATCTCTGTAATCTTTTAATTACCGCCCACTGGATAGGTAAGGGGTGCGTGATAAAGTTGCTGAACTCTGCCCTGGCCCAGTATGCTTCTGTCTAGCCTGAGGTTCAAAACATCCAGGAGTGGTTAGCTGGTCTCCATGTGTGGCTCAGTGATGTAGAGTTTTGTTGGTGCCTGAGCCATTTTGGTGCCCAGGACATATTGGTGTCCAGGGCTATGTTGATGTCCCGGCCATGTTGGTGTCCCGGGCCATGTTGGTGTTCCGGGCCATGTTGGTGTCCCGGGCCATGTTGGTGTCCCGGGCCATGTTGGTGTCCCGGGAAATGAATGGGTGGATGCCGAGGCAAATGCCGCTGTAGTGAGCGCACTTTACAGTTGACTTGCCTTACGATGACTTTGTGGTTCATATCCACAGATATGTCCTTGAGAAATGTAGGGCCCGGTGGGCTCTGCACACCAGAAGCAAGTTATACAAGTTTCGGTAGGACGTGGGTGTCTAACTCTCCTCCTTCAACAGGAATCGTCACCTTGAGAGGAATCTCCGTTGCCTAGAGATCGGTCATATACATCCCGCTCATAGACACCTGTCCACTGGTGCTCCTGTCTTCCCGTGTTTAGCTAATGACTTGCCCCTGGCTGTGGAACTCCAATAAATTAAATAAAAGGATTTTGCTTACGGTTTTCACATTAAAAATCTCACCACCTTCAATATTATCGTCAGTTTATGACTGGAAGAAAATAATAATCAGACGATAACATTGAAAATATCGACCCCCCCCCCCAAAAAAAAAAGGAACAAGAGAATGCTTTACGGTTTGTCAGTTTTTTTGTGTGTATGAAAACAATTAATAGGGTTGCCGGGGCGATGGTGGGTGGGAAGACAAGCTAAGTGGTAAGGCTAAATTAGCCATCATCGGGATGAGTGTTAAGGCAGGAGCACTCATGTGCCAACCATCACCCAGACCATATCTGATGCACTTCCAACAACACCGATGCTCCAGCTTCCTTCTTGGTGCTTCCATTTAACAGTCGCCGCCTTGTTTGGCATCATTGTCCCAGCCGTCTTCAGGTCGCCGTCTCCGGGCGCGTCCTAAGTGCTGATGGGTCCATTAATCGCCTCATTATCAACTAGTTTACCCTCGGTGTATATATAGAGAACTCCACTGTCTCTCCCTCTATCTCAGGGATGGACTCTTGAGATATAATCAGAACCCATGTTAACTCGGGTAAGTCAGGTTCCAGACCTACTTATAGGATGTTGAATTATTTTTTGTTGTTGTTTATTCTCTTTCGATTTCCATTATACATTGACTTTCTTCAGCTAGGAAGGGGTGGCTGGTGGTGCAGACTGTCTGGTGTGCCAGGCTCGCTATATCTGAAAGTACCGCGTCAGTCTGCAAAGATTAGACATTCCTCTTAAAGCTGGTGTGGTTATAACTTGTCTTGGTACTTCACCATACTGACGCAACAGATAACATTGCTTGCACACACTTCATGCACACGCGTACGCTCATGCGTACTGGGTTAATAAGCCCGGAGATAAAAACTGGATTAATAAATCTAGGTGTACACTGGGTTAATAATCTTGGATGTACACACTGGGTTAATAACCCTGCATGTACACACTAGGTTAATAACCCTGCATGGGCACACTGGGCTAATATCCCATCATTATCATCCCTTAGTCACTGGTGGTGTCGGGAACAGTAACTGGATCGTTGTCGTGAACAGGTTCGGTGGTAGGGTTCATACGGTCCGAGGCCTGTTGCACCCTTTTTACACGCAGCCTTAACGACCCCACTCAGTAATAATAATAATAATAATAATAATAATAATAATAATAATAATAATAATAATAATAATAATAATAATAATATCTTTATTTCTACAAGTACATGTACAAGGTATACAGGCCTCACTGACATCAATAACATATTACTATATAGAAAGCCGCTTGTTATGCAGAACATTACGAGCAAATTAGGTCAGTTTTGTCCCGGGATGCGACCCACACCAGTCCACTAACACCCAGGTACTCATTTTACTGAACACAGACAGCCGGTGTAAAGAAACACGCCCAATGTTTTCACCCTTTGCCGGGAATCGAACCCGAACCCTCACCGTATGAAGCAAGAGCTTCCGTCAACAGGCCACGGGGCACAGTCGTAAGTCTCAGGGCCTTATGTCGGCTCAATTAGGCCAGCAGCCTACAGGGCTGAATACGACGTCAACTGTGGTCACCAGAGAAAACCACAACAAGAACAAAAAGAAGTTCGCAGAATATATATACTGAGAGATGTATGACTCCTGAAGTATATATGCTGAAAGTTTATTTTAATCCCTGTTTGAGGGATTACTTGTAGCCTTATTAATGACTCTAGTGTAACCGATAAATTTAAAACTACACTAGCCTACTAAGGAGCGCGTCACCCTGTCAGTTCCTCTTAGTATTTTATACACTAATTATGTCAACCCTGGTCCTTCTGTCTTCTAGGGCCGTTAGACTTAGATCCTCTAACCTCTCCTCATAGCTCACTCCTCAGTTCTGGGACTAGTCTCGTAGCAAACGTTTGCACTTTTTCAAGCTTTACGTGTTTTGTCAGATGTGAATTCCATATTGGCGCCGCATATTCCAAGATTTGCCTAACATAGAGAGGCATATATAGGCAAATCAAAAGAGGAGAGGGGCAATTGAGAAATCGATATATTCAGTTAAAGAGAGAAATAAAAAAGGGAATTAGAAAAGCAAAAAGAGATTATGAGGTTAGAGTTGCAAGAGAATCGAAGACTAACCCAAAAGGATTCTTTCAGGTATACAGAAGTAAGATCAGGGACAAGATAGGCCCACTCAAAAGTTCCTCGGGTCAGCTCACTGACAGTGATAAGGAAATGTGTAGAATTTTTAACACATACTTCCTCTCAGTTTTTACACAGGAGGATACCAGCGATATTCCAGTAATGATAAATTATGTAGAACAGGACGATAATAAACTGTGCACTATTAGGGTCACAAGTGACATGGTCCTTAGGCAGATAGATAAATTGAAACCTAACAAGTCCCCAGGCCCTGATGAACTGTATGCAAGGGTTCTAAAGGAATGTAAAGAGGAGCTTAGCACACCTTTGGCTAATCTTTTCAACATATCACTACAAACTGGCATGGTGCCAGATAAGTGGAAAATGGCAAATGTGATACCTATTTTCAAAACAGGTGACAGGTCCTTAGCTTCGAACTATAGACCAATAAGCCTAACCTCCATAGTGGGAAAATTTATGGAATCAATAATTGCCGAGGCAGTTCGTAGCCACCTTGAAAAGCATAAATTAATCAACGAATCTCAGCATGGTTTTACAAAGGGGCGTTCCTGCCTTACGAATTTATTAACTTTTTTCACTAAGGTATTTGAGGAGGTAGATCATGGTAATGAATATGATATTGTGTATATGGACTTCAGTAAGGCTTTTGACAGGGTCCCACATCAGAGACTATTGAGGAAAATTAAAGCACATGGAATAGGAGGAGAAATTTTTTCCTGGATAGAGGCATGGTTGACAAATAGGCAGCAGAGAGTTTGCATAAATGGGGAGAAATCAGAGTGGGGAAGTGTCACGAGCGGTGTTCCACAGGGGTCAGTGTTGGGCCCCCTGCTGTTCACAATCTACATAAACGACATAGATGAGGGCATAAAGAGCGACATCGGCAAGTTTGCCGATGACACCAAAATAGGCCGTCGAATTCATTCTGACGAGGACATTCGAGCACTCCAGGAAGATTTGAATAGACTGATGCAGTGGTCGGAGAAGTGGCAGATGCAGTTTAATATAGACAAATGCAAAGTTCTAAATGTTGGACAGGACAATAACCATGCCACATATAAACTAAATAATGTAGATCTTAATATTACGGATTGCGAAAAAGATTTAGGAGTTCTGGTTAGCAGTAATCTGAAACCAAGACAACAGTGCATAAGTGTTCGCAATAAAGCTAATAGAATCCTTGGTTTCATATCAAGAAGCATAAATAATAGGAGTCCTCAGGTTGTTCTTCAACTCTATACATCCTTGGTTAGGCCTCATTTAGATTATGCTGCACAGTTTTGGTCACCTTATTACAGAATGGATATAAATTCTCTTTTAAAATGTACAAAGGAGGATGACAAAGTTGATCCCATGTATCAGAAACCTTCCCTATGAGGATAGACTAAGGGCCCTGAATCTGCACTCTCTAGAAAGACGTAGAATTAGGGGGGATATGATTGAGGTGTATAAATGGAAGACAGGAATAAATAAAGGGGATGTAAATAGTGTGCTGAAAATATCTAGCCTAGACAGGACTCGCAGCAATGGTTTTAAGTTGGAAAAATTCAGATTCAGGAAGGATATAGGAAAGTACTGGTTTGGTAATAGAGTTGTGGATGAGTGGAACAAACTCCCAAGTACCGTTATAGAGGCCAGAACGTTGTGTAGCTTTAAAAATAGGTTGGATAAATACATGAGTGGATGTGGGTGGGTGTGAGTTAGACCTGATAGCTTGTGCTACCAGGTCGGTTGCCGTGTTCCTCCCTTAAGTCAATGTGACCTGACCTGACTAGGTTGGGTGCATTGGCTTAAGCCGGTAGGAGACTTGGACCTGCCTCGCATGGGCCAGTAGGCCTTCTGCAGTGTTCCTTCGTTCTTATGTTCTTATGTTCTTATATGCTGTTCATAGGGCCGTGAATGCCTCCTTGCTAAGGTTCCTGAAAACTACCCCTTAAATTTGCCAGTCCAACGTCTGCTGCAGCTACTATCCGGTTGTGTCTCAAGCTAAATGCTCGGAACTGTTCTCATCCCAAGGTCCTTCTCTTTCAGAGATGTTTGCAGCTTTTGTCTTCTCAAGCATGTACTAAGTTTCCGGTGCTCTTTGCTGCTCCCCGATTTCCATAGCATTCTACTTGCTGTGGTTAAGTTCTCACAGCCACTTGTCAGACCAATCCTGCAGTTGTCTGGATCCATTTGTAGTATTTGCTGGTTTGCTCCTGTTTGTATTCTCCTTATTAAGTTTACATCTGCGAACAGGGACACCTCTGACTCGATTTTTTCGGTCATGTCGTTTACATGTACAAGAAAGAGTACCGGTCCCAGTACTAACCCTTGTAGAATCCCACTCGTCACACTCATTCATCTCGACACCTCCCAGACCATAAATCGTTGCTTTCCTTCTATTAAGTATTCCTTGATCCACTATAGTGCTTTCTCTGTTATTCCTGACTGCTCATATAGCCTCTGTCCCAGTCTCTTTTGAGGTATTGTATTGAACGTCTTCTTACGGTCCTAAAATATACACGGTCCACCCATCCCCCTCTTTCCTGCCTAACTTTCGTTACTTTGTCTCAGAAATCTAGCTAATTTGTTACTTGATTTTCCTTCTGTAAAACCGTGCTGGATGTTTATGACTGTTCCTATCCAGCTGCTCTACAACTCTCCTGATAATCTTCTCCATAACCTTACATATTATGTATGTCAGTGATGCTGACTTGTAGTTTAATGCCACCTGTCTATCCTGTTTTTTATGTAACTACTGAGACTACTTTATCTGTTTGCCAGTAGTTTATACATGTCATTTACCACAATTGTATACTGTACAGTATCCAACTTTACAAAGTCGTTTGTTTGTTTTTATTTAATTCATCTAGCTGTTTACATACTTCTGCTTCATCTCTCTCAGAACTCACAGAAAAATGTTGTCTTGTCCTATTTGATCCTGATCAAACTTACTCAGTAGTTCCTTCATCTCACCTCCCTCTGTGTGTATTGTGTCTAGTTCCCGTCGGTGCACTCTCCCTCTTTGACACCTTGACAATGCTCTTAATTCCACTGAGAAAAGCTCCTGAAATCTTTTGTTCAGCTCTTTGCAGACTTCCGGTCATTTCTAATAGCCAGGAGATAGTGCCTCGTGACACGGGTATTAATCACATATATAACCCATGTGAATTCCTAATGACTTACCTTACTTCCTCAACCTTATTACCTGGTCCTTCACAGTTGTCTTCTTTCTGATGTGGATTTATAGAAATTTTTGCTCAGATCTGGCTATGTCATTCTCAGATTACCGTTTTTCTTTGTCGAGGTTTAGGCAAGGTCATATTAGGTTAGCTTAAGGTCAAGTTTTAACTTTAGTGGAGAGTTGTGATACAGTTGCTGTAAATTATCAACAAATAGTGACAAATTTGGAGGATATATATGGTGATGCAGATAGAGACAGACTCAAATTGATAAATAAATTGTTAAGTCCACCTTCACTTAATCATGTTTACCTTGAGTTACAGAACTTCAGAATTAGAAAGCAATTAAATTACCAAGTAATATTTTTTTCATATAGACCAAGTTGATTGGCTACTGTCATAAAAGCACAAATGATGCTATCATACACATGCCAGAACTAATATATACCGATCTCGAGAAGAAAAGTCCCGCTGGGAATTTTCATTGATTTACGTAAAGCTTTTGATACAGTCGACCATGAACTGCTGTATACTATATTAACACACCATTGGTATAAGAGGCCACTCCCTCAACTATAACATTGTATCAATCGCATCTGCTAGAAAAATGACAGGATGGATAATGAGAACCTTCAAAACTAGGGAGGCCAAGCCCATGATGACACTCTTCAGGTCACTTGTTCTATCTAGGCTGGAATATTGCTGCACACTAACAGCACCTTTCAAGGCAGGTGAAATTGCTGACCTAGAAAATGTACAGAGAACCTTCACGGCACACATAACGGAGATAAAACACCTCAATTACTGGGAGCACTTGAAGTTCCTGAACCTGTACTCCCTGGAACGGAGGCGGGAGAGATACATGATTATATACACCTGGAAAATCCTAGAGGGACTAGTACCGAACTTGCACACGAAAATCACTCACAACGAAAGCAAAAGACTCGGCAGACGATGCAACATCCCCCCAATGAAAAGCAGGGGTGTCACTAGCACGTTAAGAGACAATACAATAAGTGTCAGGGGCCCGAGACTGTTCAACTGCCTCCCAACATACATAAGGGGGATTACCAATAGCCCCTGGCTGTCTTCAAGCAGGCACTGGACAAACACCTAAAGTCGGTATCTGACCAGCCGGACTGTGGCTCGTACGTTGGATTGCGTGCAGTCAGCAGTAACAGCCTGGTTGATCAGGCTCTGATCCACCATGAAGCCTTGTTACAGACCGGGCCGCGGGGGCGTTGACCCCAGGAACTCTCTCCAGGTAAACTCCAGGTAAAGTCATACCTTAGTAACAGAAGCCAATATGTGTACACAAATCGTGCAAACTCTTCCACACAACCAATCACAGTAGGAGTCCCACAAGGAAGCATCCTTGGACCACTCCTCTTTCTCATCTACATCAATGACCTACCGAATGCATCACAGCTACTCAAACCCATATTATTTGCAGATGACACTACATATGTCTTCTTACACCCAAACCCAGCCATACTCACCAACACTGTCAATGCTGAATTGCAGAAAATATCTGCCTGGATGATGACAAATAAACAGAGCTGCAAATGCTCCACTTAACATAATGCTAAACGGATCATCTGTCACAAGACTCACAGAGGGAAAATTCCTAGGAATCCACCTTGACAGTAGCCTCAGGTTCCAGACACATTATACAACAAATTACCAAGAAAATCTCTATCAAAGATACGGTACTATGTTCCACAATCAGCTCTCCTTGCACTGTATTATTCACTCATCTACCGTTATCTCACGTATGGAATTTGTGCATGGGGATCAACAACAATCACCTAAGACCTCTAATAACCCAACAAAAGGCTGCAGTCAGAATGATAACAAATTCCCACTCCCGACAGCATACTCCACCAATATTCAAAAGTCTAAATCTGCTCACCATAAAGAACATCCATACTTATTCATGTGCCTATTACATACATAGAAAAATACACACAAACATAAACCCTCCACTCAAACTTCTCCTCACCAATCTTAACAGGACACACGACCATAACATAAGACACAGTAGCAACCGGTGAAGAGGCGGGGCCAGGAGCTAAGACTCGACCCCTGCAACCACAAATAGGTGAGTACAAATAGGTGAGTACAGATCTCTTTTTGATGTACCCCGTGTCAATATCACACTGTGTAAAAACTCTATGCACATAAAAGACCCAAAATTTGGAATTCATTACCAGAAAATACTAAAGTAACCCGGTCTGAAAATCAGTTTAAGAACACTTCTCAAGAAGCCACTTAATCACCCTAGACTAAATACTCAATACTCAACATTACCAATAAATCTACCAATTATCTAAATCTTAAAACTTCAACACTAGACGACCAAGTTCATACATTGACAAATTACCACATAAAAGTATATATACCTACCAGAAACAGTACTGCCCTACACCAAATTGTAACATTCTCATACTGTAAACTACTTTTAGCAAATCACAATGTTATATTCCCATAATATAATTTCAATATTTACTTTTGAACCTATAGTCCATTGTCGACAAGAATATAATTGAATCATGTATCATAAAAGCATTTTTGAAAATATGAATATATCCTTTGGTTTATATAAATTAGATTCACTTATAATTAATAGAACTATTGTACAACCATGATACATTTCATTGGTGTTAAGTAGTCAGTAAGCCTTAACATTAAGTCGGCGGCCATAATACCTAGGCATGACAGAGGTTCTCTTGGCACTACAACCCATTATTGTAAATACATAATCTCAATGTACTACTTGCAAAGAAATAAATAAATCTGAATTTGAATTTACTAAGCAGTATAATAATATTGAAACCACAAACCCAGTACGGCTGAGCAGCATTCTAATGAATGAACTTGCTTAACGAAATGCTTATGCATGTTAGTGGCTTTCTTTGTGCTTAATAATACTTTATTACATGTAAACTACAGTTTATATACCTGGAGTTTACCTGGAGAGAGTTCCGGGGGTCAACGCCCCCGCGGCCCGGTCTGTGACCAGGCCTCCTGGTGGATCAGAGCCTGATCAACCAGGCTGTTACTGCTGGCTGCACGCAAACCAACGTACGAGCCACAGCCCGGCTGGTCAGGAACCGACTTTAGGTGCTTGTCCAGTGCCAGCTTGAAGACTGCCAGGGGTCTGTTGGTAATCCCCCTTATGTATGCTGGGAGGCAGTTGAACAGTCTCGGGCCCCTGACACTTATTGTATGGTCTCTTAACGTGCTAGTGACACCCCTGCTTTTCATTGGGGGGATGTTGCATCGTCTGCCAAGTCTTTTGCTTTCGTGGTGAGTGATTTTCGTGTGCAAGTTCGGTACTAGTCCCTCTAGGATTTTCCAGGTGTATATAATCATGTATCTCTCCCGCCTGCATTCCAGGGAGTACAGGTTTAGGAGCCTCAAGTGCTCCCAGTAATTGAGGTGTTTTATCTCCGTTATGCGCGCCGTGAAGGTTCTCTGTACATTTTCTAGGTCAGCAATTTCACCTGCCTTGAAAGGTGCTGTTAGTGTGCAGCAATATTCCAGCCTAGATAGAACAAGTGACCTGAAGAGTGTCATCATGGACTTGGCCTCCCTAGTTTTGAAGGTTCTCATTATCCATCCTGTCATTTTTCTAGCAGATGCGATTGATACAATGTTATGGTCCTTGAAGGTGAGATCCTCCGACATGATCACTCCCAGGTCTTTGACGTTGGTGTTTCGCTCTATTTTGTGGCCAGAATTTGTTTTGTACTCTGATGAAGAATTAATTTCCTCGTGTTTACCATATCTGAGTAATTGAAATTTCTCATCGTTGAACTTCATATTGTTTTCTGCAGCCCACTGAAAGATTTGGTTGATGTCCGCCTGGAGCCTTGCAGTGTCTGCAATGGAAGACACTGTCATGCAGATTCGGGTGTCATCTGCAAAGGAAGACACGGTGCTGTGGCTGACATCCTTGTCTATGTCAGATATGAGGATGAGGAACAAGATGGGAGCGAGTACTGTGCCTTGTGGAACAGAGCTTTTCACCGTAGCTGCCTCGGACTTTACTCTGTTGACTACTACTCTCTGTGTTCTGTTAGTGAGGAAATTATAGATCCATCGACCGACTTTTCCTGTTATTCCTTTAGCACGCATTTTGTGCGCTATTACGCCATGGTCACACTTGTCGAAGGCTTTTGCAAAGTCTGTATATATTACATCTGCATTCTTTTTGTCTTCTAGTGCATCTAGGACCTTGTCGTAGTGATCCAATAGTTGAGACAGACAGGAGCGACCTGTTCTAAACCTATGTTGCCCTGGGTTGTGTAACTGATGGGTTTCTAGATGGGTGTTGATCTTGCTTCTTAGGACCCTTTCAAAGATTTTTATGATATGGGATGTTAGTACTATCGGCCTGTAGTTCTTTGCTGTTTCTTTACTGCCCCCTTTGTGGAGTGGGGCTATGTCTGTTGTTTTTAGTAACTGTGGGACGACCCCCGTGTCCATGCTCCCTCTCCATAGGATGGTAAAGGCTCGTGATAGGGGCTTCTTGCAGTTCTTGATGAACACGGAGTTCCATGAGTCTGGCCCTGGCGTCAGGATAACATCGGATAGGCTTGTGTTAACAAAATTCTGTGGCTCTCTCATAAAAAAATCATTTTGATCTTCGACTCTCAGTCTGGTTAGCGGCTTGCTAAAAACTGAGTCATATTGGGACTTGAGTAGCTCACTCATTTCCTTGCTGTCATCTGTGTAGGACCCATCTTGTTTAAGTAGGGGCCCAATACTGGACGTTGTTCTCGACTTTGATTTGGCATAGGAGAAGAAATACTTTGGGTTTCTTTCTATTTCATTTATGGCTTTTAGTTCTTCCCGCGATTCCTGACTCCTATAAGATTCCTTTAGCTTAAATTCGATGCTTGCTATTTCTCTGACCAGTGTCTCCCTACGCATTTCAGATATATTGACCTCTTTTAGCCGCTCTGTTATTCTTTTCCGTCGCCTGTAAAGGGAGCGCCTGTCTCTTTCTATTTTACATCTACTCCTCCTTTTTCTTAGAGGAATAAGCCTTGTGCATACATCGAGTGCCACCAAGTTAATCTGTTCTAGGCATAAGTTGGGGTCTATGTTGCTTAGTATATCTTCCCAGCTTGTATCGGTTAGGACTTGGTTTACTTGGTCCCACTTTATGTTTTTGTTATTGAAGTTGAATTTGGTGAATGCTCCCTCGTGACTAATCTCATTATGTCGGTCTGGGGCTCCGCGCATACATGTCTGAACCTCAATAATGTTGTGATCTGAGTATATTGTTTTTGATATGGTGACATTTCTTATCAGATCATCATTGTTAGTGAAGATGAGGTCTAGTGTATTCTCCAGTCTAGTAGGCTCTATTATTTGCTGGTTTAAACTGAATTTTGTGCAGAGATTTAAAAGCTCGTGTGAGTGTGAGTTTTCATCAGAGCTGCCTCCTGGTGTTATTACTGCAACAATATTATTTGCTACATTCCTCCATTTTAGGTGCCTTAAGTTGAAATCCCCCAGGAGCAAGATGTTGGGTGCAGGAGCTGGAAGATTTTCCAGACAGTGGTCAATTTTTAACAGCTGTTCCAGGAATTGCTGGGATGTTGCATCCGGAGGCTTGTAGACTACCACAATGACTAGGTTTTGGTTCTCGACCTTTACTGCTAAAACTTCCACTACATCATTTGAGGCATTAAGAAGTTCTGTGCAAACAAGTGACTCTGCAATGTACAGGCCAACCCCCTCCCCTATTGCCTGTTCACTCTGTCACATCTGTATAGGTTGTAACCTGGGATCCATATTTCGTTGTCCAAGTGATCCTTTATGTGGGTCTCAGTGAAAGCCGCGAACATTGCCTTTGCCTCTGCAAGCAGTCCACGGATGAAAGGTATTTTGTTGTTTGTTGCTGACTTTAGACCCTGTATATTTGCAAAGGAGAATGTCATTGGACTGGTGGTATTGTTGATACTGGAATAAAAATTTAGAATTTAGAATTACTCACTATTTATCAAATAGATTTTAAGGCTGCCCGAAATGCTCTGCATAACCAGGGACTCTACAAAATTTGACAATCATGCTAACTAGTCCTATATCATTGGTATAATTTATAAAGACAAAGTTAGTTTAATATGTTTATTATGCACTCCATACCCATCCTGTGGGTGGTAGTCACTCCATACCCATCCTGTGGGTGGTAGTCACTCCATACCCATCCTGTGGGTGGTAGTAACCCCATACCCATCCTGTGGGTGGTAGTCAAAAGATTACAGAGGTACATAATGGGTCCAGGGACTGGACCCCAAAGTTTTGATAGCTGAACAAGTTACAAAGGTAATGAACTCCAGGTAGGTCTGATCACAATCATGACAAGTTAAGATTATCAATTATCTTTATCTACATTTCTGGCCCAGACATGTCCATGACTTGGCCGGACTCCCAGGGAAGCAGTGCTCGAGGAGGCGCAAGTTGTGGCTGCCCTTAACAACACCAACAACAACACTGCAATGACCGTGCTGCTAACATTTTTTTTTAAATATCTTTTAAGTTTTTATCGACTTGGAAGCTTATAAATAACTGAAGACTTAGGTAGGAGGACCCTGAAAATTGAGGTTTAATGGTGGTAGTTACTGTGGCAGAGTTAGAGTAAGCAAAATACTAAATTAAGTGACCAAGCCTGAATTTATTCTGCTATTACTGTATTTATTTTGACAAATGTTTGCATTAAGCACACAGTTATAGGTACAGTGAGTGTGGTAAATAATAGAGATTTAACTTAGGATAACCCACCCAATAAAACTAAATACTAACGTATAATTTATTTCATTCAACTGATGGTAACTTGACCCCAATGGAAGTAAGTCACTTTGACTGTTTTGGGTCATCCTAGGTAATTTGCACACATGTTAAACAGTGTATGATAACTGTACTCGTGTGTATTTAAATCACCTTATTAAGTGTTGCCTGAAATGCACTGCATGCTAGTGGCTTTCTTTTGTGCTTAACATTTTATTGCATGTAAACTACATTTTGTATACTGCAGTAAGAAATAAAGTTTGTTGGTGGTGCAGTATAAGGCAGCTGTTGATCTATGTAGGTCAGAGAGAGCATCAGTGTGGTTAAACCTACTTTAAATAGCACTTTGAAAGCAATGAATATCCACTAAGTCTCTTTATCGACCTAAGGAAAGCTTTTGATATAGTAGACTATAGCATTCTACATCACAAACTTCATTATTACGGTATCAAAGGCCATGCACTTGCATATATAAAGTATTACCTTACTAACGGACAGTAATACGTCTCTACTAGGGACACGACCTCTTTAGCAAGACCTCTGAACATTGGTGTTCCACAGGGAAGTGTCCTTGGCCTCCTGCTCTTCCTCCTATATACCAACGACTTTCCAAATGTATCACAGCAACTTAGACCTACTGTCTTTGCTGACAACGCAACTTTTGTCATCTCTCACTCAAATCCAGCATCACTCAATAACGTTGTTAATGAAGAGTTCTTAAAAATATCAACCTGGATGACTACCAGTAAATTCACACTTAAGAGTGACAAAATCTTCTACATTATGCAAGTAATGTTCAGCTAAACCTTATGATTAACAGTACTCTTATTGCTGGTTTAGAAAGACACGTAAGCAAACACTATGACATATTTATTAGAAAACATTTCGGTCCTGGGACCTTGATCACTTCTAACATACATAGTGTTTGCTTACGTGTCTTTCTAAACCAACTTGTCGGTATTTATTACCAAGGTTTATGCCACTCTTATTGCTAAACATAATGAGGGAAAATTTCTGGGTCTGCACCTTGACAGCAACTTGAAATTCAACATCCACATCCAACACACAACAAAAAGTGTCAAAAGTGTCCCAAACAGTTGGCATCCTCGCAGAGATACCTTTTTATATACCACAAACAGCACTACTTACATTATGCTATTCACAAATCTACCCCTACCTCACCTCTGCTATTTGTACCTGGGGATCCACAACAGCAAATCACCTCAAGCTAATAATAACTTAAAAAGCTTCAGTACAAATGATCGCACAGTACACTGCTAGACCACACCCTCCTTTCCCCACTCTTCAAAGACCTAAATTTGGTTACTACATATAAAACATGCACTCCTACTACTGTACATTCTCCATATACAAAACAATAAATTTTAATATTAATCCTGACCTGAAGCACTTTCTTGATAGTTGCAACAGGACCCATAGACATAATACTATGCACAAAAGTTTAGCCTACAGTGGTCAATCACTGAAACAAGAAAATTAATCTACAAATTAAGGCAAAGGAGAGAGGTGAGACAAAACCTTTATTAGCATCTACTGTACAAATAGCAAAAGAACAAGAAACACAATAGAACTAAGACTAATTGTATGTGCAAGAAATGTTGATATTATTATAACCTCCAAGATCTGGTTCAGTCTAAAAATTGGAGTCAAGGTCCCCAGTGGAAATAAGTCACTTTGTCTGACTTTTTGGGGTTATCCTAGGTAATTTACACTATGTATGATAATTGTACTTATGTGTACTAGTGCCTAAATAAATAAACTTACTTGCTGTATGTCTCATACAGGGGTATAAATTGAAAAATGAAAATGAAAATCCAGTATCTTTATTTCTTTTGAAACATGCATGGAAGTTACAATGGATGAGTTTGCATTTATTCTGGTTGCAGTTTTGATTCTCTTAAAATGGAACTCAGTAACAGTTGTATGTTTAGAGTAATTCATTTGTTATGCACAGCATTTTTGGGAAACAAATTCTAAAGCTTACAAATTCCTTTAATTTTATTCCTAGGATATAAATTTAGGCATTGCATGAGAGTACAGCATGGACAATACATTTTAATAAAAAGGTGTTTGAGATTGAAGTACTAGGTAGTGTAATAGGCTAGCTGTTAAAAACAGAATTTATGTCGGGCATGAAGAAACAAGCTGCAGATGAAATGTATTTGATAAATACAGATAAATTACACTAAATTTATATCAGATCTATGATGTATATTTTATGGAACAGTAGAATTATTAATAATAGTGCATGAGCATTTACACTTACCTTACTACCCTATTACTCAGATAATAAAATATAATCAGAAATGCTTTTTTTTTTTATTCTATGCACACTCACTGCACAGACCCATTCTTTCATATCTAGACCAAAGTTTACTGCTCACAGCTTTTCTGAGTGAGCTGAGCTCATGACATAGATCTATGTGACATATCCTGGCCTCAGTGACATAGTTCTACGTGTCGGACAGTCAAGAGGCTAAATGTAATGTAATTTCCATTGCTTTTATAATGATATTGAGATATACATACGTATGTACATATACAGTATTAAGATATAATGCATAAAGTAATAGCATCTAATTTTTGTAGGTGTTTACATATGGAAGAGATGCATCAGGAAGAAAGAGGATACGTTTTGACTCCATGCCATATATCAGTGACGGTCACTTCATCATGGAGAGGATAGTCACCAGCAACCTCCAAAGTAGTCTTGTACCTAGGTTACCAGTCACAATATCTCAAACCATGACACACAGTACTGCCTCTGAAACTGCAGGAGACACTACCCAAAATTCCTCATTATTGACATCAGAGTTTTGCGAACTCACTTCAAAACTTGATAGGGATAATTTAATCAAGGTCGAGCTTGCACAACCTTGTCGATATTTAGAGGAAGTGCCCATCTTTGGCATTGGTGCAGCCGATGAAGTACAACAAGGTGGTCTTTCTAATGATAATGTTGATTTATCAGAGAGAATGTCAGTCCTTGAAACTACAGGACTGGACCCCTCGCACATAGAGACGAGACCTGAAGGCAATGCAGGGATTCAAACTAATGTGGAAAGTGATGGAGAACCCAAGGAATCAAAGGTTGATTTACTGAACTCTGCTCCATTCTTGGTGAGTGAAGATGGTGTGGTGTTTCAGTGTTTTCCAATCTCTGAGAAGGAAGTAATTATTGTGAGTTTAAATGACAATTCTTTGGCCACGACTGACTCGCTTCCTAGCTGTGTACCTATTGCATCAGAGTCAAATTCTGGAGGAAATACTTCCCACTTAAGAATATGTCCTCCTAACAACATCTCAGCAGAAAATAAAATAGACATAGGAAAAAAGCTGAATATATCACTGACACATCCTGTGGATGGAACCGTTCCTGGAGTGAGCAGTCAAGATAATACTGAATCATCAGTTGTTCTCTCTTCTGTTGAGCATGAAGGTAATTACAACACACCCTCATGCACCATGGCAGAATCATCTACATCAATAAAGAAATGTGCATCAAATCACATTAAACCTGGAGCTGAGGTATTCACAAGTTCACTATGTTGTGGTGCCGTGAAAGACACTCAGAGTAATGCCACTATAAACCATAAAAGGAAATTAAATTGCATAGTAGAAGATGCTGAGGAAGGTCCCCGGAAGGAAGCCAAGATAACTCATGCAACAGTATATGCACCACTCTTACGAAAACCTCGAAGTCTGGCTGCAGATTCAGAAGAGCAGATGTCTTCAGAATGGCTTAAATGTTCCATGTGTTCCAATGTTCTTCCATCAGCTGCCACACTCAGACATCATTTGGTTGTGCAACATCAGCAGAAAAACATCACATCATTCTTGGTAAGGCTTGCATTGCTTAGTGTAATAATCATTATTTAAGTTTACAGTATTTCTCTGTTTTGGTATTCACAGTTATAAAGAAAATAATTCTGAACATTCATTCTTGTGTGGATCAGTGTTCATCATTGGTACAGTGCCAGTTCTGTTATCTTCAGATTTTCTAATTATTATTCTTTGCAAATGTTTTAGCATTTATACATTAGTGTTATTTTTATGTAGCTGGACTTAAGTACTGGAAATGGGAAGTACAATGCCTGCACTTTAAAGGAGGGGTTTGGGATATTGGCAGTTTGGAGGGGTACATTATATATCTTTATATATGCTTCTAAACTGTTGTGTTCTGAGCACCTCTGCAAAGACAGTGATTATGTGTGAGTGAGGTGAAAGTGTTGAATGATGATGAAAGTATTTTCTTTTTGGGGATTTTCTTCCTTTTTGGGTCACCCTGCCTCGGTGGGAGATGGCCAACTTGTTGAAAAAAAAAAAAGAAACATTAGTGTTGAACATGCAGTTACATTTTTAAATGCATCATATGTGCAAAATATAGATACTGCACTGCCTACCTCAGGACAGACTGTATCAGTGGTGATGATTGGGTGGGGGGGGGGGGGTTGATGAAAGAAAAAGGTACCTATATATAAAAATTTTAAATCAAGAGAAATGGAAATGCAGTAGAGCTCCAACTTAGTGATGAGTTGCATCCCTAGTATTTCAAAAAAATTAAAATTAATATTAAAATTATTTTTTTTTTTACAAGCCATACAGATCATTGATGGTAGTTATATATTCGAGTTGATTATACTGTATTTTGAATTTGATCTTGTTGTAATGCATATAATATTTGATATAATAAAAGTCTCAGAAGAAAGCCACTAATTATGCAAATACATTTCTGGCAAACTAATCACAAGACAATCTAATCATAAGGCAAACTAATCACAAGACAATCTAATCATAAGGCAAACTAATCACAAGGCAATCTAATCATAAGGCAAACTAATCACAAGACAATCTAATCATAAGGCAAACTAATCACAAGACAATCTAATCATAAGGCAAACTAATCACAAGACAATCTAATCATAAGGCAAACTAATCACAAGGCAGTCTAATCATAAGGCCAGCTAATCACAAGGCAATCTAATCATAAGGCAAACTAATTACAAGGTAAACTAATTACAAGGCAAACTAATCAAAAGGCAAACTGATCGTAAGGCAAACTAATCTCATAGGGTAAACTAATAATAAGTTGCACATGTGTCCTAGTACCTAACTAGTATGTCTACCTTGCATCTGGGTTGGCATTAGGAATCCTGGGAAAAGGATTTTGGGATAAGTGGAGCCTATTAATAATGTTACAATAAACATCGACTAATCCACAATTGGAAGAGGAAACTTTAGATGTTGTTTTGATCTGTCTCAGTTTATTATCAGTTGTGAATTAATAACTTACCAGGATGAACTGGAATGCCCTTTGAAGTTTCCTCTCCTAATTGTGAGTTACTTGTGAATTGTTCTGGCCATGATATTATCACTTCTATTCTCCATTCATTTTTTATTTTCTTGCTGGGTTCTTGTAATACCTATTGCACTGGTTTGCCACTCAATTCTTGCATGATTCTTTCCTTGCATGATTCTTTCCTAGTTGCTGAACATGGAATTTTGTGAACATAATTGGTTTTAGTAGAATTTATGTCTTTCAGGTGTCTAGAATGATATTCCAGTGGGTGCCACTCAGTCACCCTTAAGAAATTTAAAAAGTCCCAGATGGCTGCCAAGGCAGTCACCAATCACTTGTGAATTAATAGATGTGTACAGTATATCAAGATGAATTTTGAATATTTTAAATAATTTATTTTTACCTTTAATATTTTTTATGTCAGAGATACTAATTTTTGTGTTCTAAACATGACTGGATGAGCCGATGTATGAGAATGCAAGTTGGCTACCATTTTAATTCCATTTATTATTATTGACGTAAGATGACAATTTTCTTCAGATCTGGACATTGTTCTTATTTATTTCCTCTTATCTCCATGGGGAAGCAGAACAGACTTCTTCCTCCATAAGCCATGCGTGTTGTAGAGGCGACTAACATGCTGGGAGCAAGGGGCTAGTAACCCCTTCTGTATACATTACTAAAGTTTAAAAGAGAAACTTTCGTTTTCTTTTTGGGCCACCCTACTTCTGTGGGATGCAGCTGGTTTGTTGAAAGAAGAAGAAGAAAGATCAACAATGCTAATAAGAGTTTGGTTTAATTAATTTTTACCAGGAGAGAAGGATTGCCAAATATCATTGTCTGTCATACGTACCCTGTATAATAAATTTCAATTAAAATGTTCATAATTTGCAGTGCTTCCTGTGTAAACATGAATGTTGGAGTGAGAATCAACAAGATTGGCATCTTCGTGTCCACCATGGCATTAAGAATAAGGCTGTAGCTTGCTTTGTGTGTGGCGCTCGGTTATCAACACCCGCAGAACGTAAGGCTCACGTCCGTAAACACCCAGCTACCCTTGCATGCCCAAGCTGCTCTCTTAAGTTCTCAGCACAGCATCAGCTGGCGGCACATGCCAAGCAACACCTTGAGAAGCTACAGCCACATGGCTGTCTAATCTGTGGTGCCAGATTTACCCAGCAGGGCGTGCTGCAGGTGCACTTGTGGCGTCACCGGCCTCAGAAGTGTCCTCAAGAAGAGTGTGAACATGTAGCTGAAGATGAGAGCTGGCTTGTGATCCATCTTCAGAATGAACATGCACTAACAAGCAGACAAATTCATTGCATTATTACTGATCGAAATGCATCTGATCATAAAATGGATTTATTATTAGGTAAATACTCATCCTTGCAAGACAACACTTTGGCTAGCCATAGTTCACATAGTCTTCAAGAATATTTAAGTTTCGATAACATGTGGCTCTCATCTGTTGGAGGTTCCAGTAGCCAGTTAAATCATGCCAAGAGTGAGAAATTGAAGTCATGTTCAGATAAGAATTCTCAGGATACAGCAGATCAGGATCTTAACATCTTAAAGAATGTTGTGAATTGTTTGGTGGAAGCTGTAGCTAATGTTGAGGAGGAGGAAAAGAAAGGAACAAGAAGAGAGGAGGATTTACTTTACAAGGTTACAGAAGAAGGACCAACCCTGCATCGCTGTGGATTATGCAACATATATTTGCCTTCGGCAGAGGAACTTGCCTTGCATAAAGCTGGACACGATCAGGTATGTTTTACTTTTAGCACTACTGTCTCACAAATTTAGTGGGTAGTCCAAGTCAGCATCAGTTTTAAAGGCTGTAGGGATTATCTAATAAATAGACACATTTTAAAGAAATTATTGGAATAGAAAAAATACAGTATTCATTGAAACAAGAAAATATGGAAAGAAAATGTTTCAAATGTAAAGATGGAAGTGAGAATTGGGTAATAGGCTTAAGACAGCTTTTTTGTATAGTATTTATAAAGATGTCTAATGTGAATATTAATGTGAGAAGAGTACTGGTTGCAGGTTGTTAGTAATCAAAATTAAGAAAAACGAGTTTAAATATGAATGCAGTTTTTATATGCATTCTGCAGTAGTAGTAATTTTTTTTTACTTTTAACTATATCAGGTCTCTTATCAAGGTAGGGTGGCCCCCAAAAAAGGAAACATTCACTGTTATTCATTCAATAGTTGTCTTGCCAGACATGCACAAACATTACAATTGCAGTTCTCTCCAAACTTTAACATTCCCACCTTTCCTTCAGAATGCAGGCTCTGTACTTGCTTCACACTTCCAAGCTCACCATTTTTTCTTGAATCACTTCTTATAAGTTACTTTGCTCACACTTCTGCAGCACATTAGTAACCTACTATCTGTTCCATATATTTGCAACATCTGCCACATTGCTTCCCACTCTAACCTGTCATGTGCCTTTTCTAAATCCATAAATACAACAAAAACTTCTTTACCTTTATGTAAGTATTGTTCACTTATATGCATCACAGTAAACACTTGGTCTATCCATCAACCCTTCCTAAATCTTCCTTTTTTTCCTCTGCAATCCTACGTTTTGTTTCACCCTTAATTCTCTCAGTAATAATTCTTCCATACACTTTACTCAGTATACTCCACAAGCTTATTTCCCTGTAATTCCTACACTCTCTGGTCTTCCTTACCCTTATAGAAAAGGACTGTGCATGTTCTCTGCCAGTCCTGAGGTATCCTCTCTTCTTTCATGCATGTATTGAACAAATACACTAACCACACCTCAACTATATTTCCACCTGCTTTTGACATTTCTCTCTTGAGTCCATATATTCCAGCTTCTTCACCCCCTTTCATTCTACACACTGCCTCATGCATGTCCCCCCCCCCCCCCCATTCACGTCTGGTTCTTCCTTGCACCTAAAAGATCTTATACCTCCGTGCCCAATGCATGAAATTGCCGCCTCCTTTTCTTCATTAACAGTTAACAGCTGTACCATCTCAGTACTTGCACATCCTCATCTAATATCTCCCTCTCTATTGTTTTTAAATGTTAAATTCACTTGTTTCCCCATGCTTCCTCAACCTATTAACCTCACTCCAAATCTTTTTCTTATTTACAGCAAAATTTGTTGATAATGCCTCATCCACTTATTGGCTCATCTCTTAACTCCCTAAACACTCTTAATCTCTCTCTTCTCTCCACATTCTCTGCCCACATATATCACTTCTACTTTGTAAAAATCTTTCATACACTAATGTTTCTCCCCAACACTGACTTTAGCTCATCATTATTCCAGTTTCTCCTCTTCTCACCTGCACCCACCCTCCTATACCAAAAATTTCTTCTGTAGTGCGTGTAATTATTTGTAATTACAGGAGTAGAGCTATGCTCATAGTGTCCAGTATTTTATACTCTGTTCATTGTATAATTTTTTTAAATTTTCAGTGGTTGCAACACTAATTCCTCTTT
The DNA here is from genome assembly GCF_038502225.1 of Cherax quadricarinatus. Classification (NCBI taxonomy): domain Eukaryota; kingdom Metazoa; phylum Arthropoda; class Malacostraca; order Decapoda; family Parastacidae; genus Cherax; species Cherax quadricarinatus. The sequence continues at coordinate 21,299,415 of NC_091317.1, forward strand.
TAATGCATTCCACTGGCCAACTACTCTATTTGAGAAGAAAAATTTTCTACTATCTTTTCCACTTCACTTTTCCCTCAGTTTGCAATGGTGGCCTCTTGTTATTCCTGTTGCCGATGCTAAGGAACCTTCTTTATCTACCCTTTCACGTACTTTCAAACCTTATAGGTGGTTCCATTCTCCTCTTCTCCTTCTATCATCCAACTTGGGCAACTTTAATGTTTTTCCACTTTTAATCATAGCTCATATTGCTCAGCTCTGGCAGCCATTTTGTAGCTCTTCTTGCAACATTTTCTAATTTATGTGTGTGTTTTTTTCAGGTGTGGGCACCACACAGCTGCTATATATTTCAATTTTGGCCTAATATAAGTTATGAACAACTTGCTTAACATTTCACCATCCACATATTTGAAAGCTATTTTATAATTTGCAGTGTTCCATATGAGTTCCTAAGCCTGATTTGTATGACCTGGTTACTATTTTTTGTTAATAACTCCTAGATCCCTTTATCTGATGCTTTCAGCATCTTCTCAGTCTGTATTCTTCATGTGGCCTAATTTCACTTTCTCCCATTACATGGCATTTATCTGCATTAAATTCCATCATCTATCTATCACTCCATGTTCTTGAATTATCCAGATCCTCCACTTAAGCTTTACATTTGTTTTTATTATAAATTTTAACCCTTTGACTGTCGCAACCCCAAATCCTGAAGTGTCTCCTGGTGTTGAAAAATATTTGGAAAAAAAATTCTTATCAAAATGTTAAGATAAATATTCTGATTGTTTTAAGCCCCCCCCCCCCCAAAAAAAAAAAAAAAAATTGTGATCAGTACTTACTGAGATATAGAGGAGTAAAGTTGACAGAAAATGAGCCGTGTATGGCAACAGCGGCGAATGCCACTCACTCGGTAAACTTTGGTTTACTTCCATTTGAAGGTTTCTTGTTTTTTTCACTATTTTATTTTTTCACATAACTTATGTGGCCTGTGAGACCAAAGTAAGGTGCAATGTACATATATACACTTATATGCTGCAACACAATAATTGCATAAACATTAGTATCATTATATTGTTTGCAAAACTTGTTTACACAAATGAACAATATAAAAATTTTTTTATTACTATTGTTCTATTATATATATATACAAATGTACAATCACTGGACACTTTCCTAGAACTGCTGCAGCTTGTGGAATTCTTTGAAGCATGGGTATATGCATAGTGGTACTTTACACTCCTTACACATAAAATGAGTGTCTCTGCGTTTTTGTGGGCGTTTTGTGGTATATGCACAGACATAACACCTCTTCTGAGCAGTTTTCTTGAAAGTAGTAGGAGGCGGTTGTTTGGGGTAGTGATCATCAGGCCTCAGACGATAGGGCATGTGTTGATAATTTCGTGGGCACTGGTCTATTGCAAGTGTTCCTTGGTACTTGAATAATATTTGTCTGATGGCTGACAAACAAAATTCACCATATTTGGGTTTGTTGTTGGTCTTCAACTTCTGAATATTATAAGCATTCAGCATGGAAATATCAAGAAGATGAAAAAAGAGTTTTATGTACCACTCATAACTCTTGCAAACACAATCAGCAAACCCAATCTGCATGTCACATTTGTCCACTAAGTACATATTGAGGTTGTAGTCCATCACAGCTGCAGGTTTTACAATGGATTCATTGGTCTCTCTATTCTGCTTGCCCGTGTCTACCATTTTGTGTCGGTGAACTGATGACAACAATGTGACATCATGTTTGTCATGTCACCGAAATGCCATGATGTCATTGGCAGCAAACACCTGCACCTCACTTCTATGAGTGCCTGCGTCAAACCTAGGGATATGTTTATGATTTCCATGCACTGTGCCACACGTCTGTCATGTTCACTCGCAAGAAATCACTGAGTAAGGGGCCTGTGTACAGTTATCAGTACAGGAAGGCCCCACTTATACGGCGGGTTAGGTTCCAGGCTACCGCCGTAAAGCGGAAACCGCCGTAAAGTGGAACACCCTTTTATTTTCCTTGTAAATGCATATAAATGCTAGATAACGTATTTACACTGACATATATTAAATTAGCAATAGAACTAAGCATTAAAAAAAACAATGAAAAGTAAAATTACACACAGTACATTTATTACATACCTTTAATTACTTAATATGAATGTGTGAGAGGTGAGTGGCAATGTAGTTATTGAATATACATAAGTATAATTATACATAAGTATAATTATCAGAGTATATATAAATTATGAAATAACTTTTAAAAACATTTGAAATTTTGGAGTTTCCAGACAAAATGGAGAGACTTAGTGCTTACTGAGCTCATGGAGAATGTAAACAAACAGGGTGGGGCACGGTGACCGTATTAGAAAGTCAGGTGGGGGGAGCCGTATAGCGAGTTTTGGTCATAATTTGAAATGTCCGTATTAGCGGAACGCCGTAAAGTGAAACGCCGTAAAGCGGGGCCTTCCTGTATATATAATATATGCCCCTTAAGATATGGTTCCATCATTGTTCTAACCACATCACCAGAGATACCCAGTAACTTCCTGGTATCTTGCAATGTATTACTGCCAGTGTACACAGACCACTTTTGCAATCACACAGTACAAATAACTTTATACCTAAGCATTTCCTCTTGCTTGGTATTTACTGCTTTAATGACAGTCTGCCTTTGAACAAAATCAAAGACTCATCAATAACAAGTTTCTTGAAGGGATAAAAATACATACAGCACTTTTGTTTCAGGTACATAAACACATTCCTGATCTTATACAACCTGTCGCTTCTGTCAGGCCTTGTTTTGTCTGAAAAGTGTAGCATACGTAACAGTAGCACAAATCTATTCACTGGCATAATGTCACTGAAAGCTGGGGTTGAAATCAGGAGGTCTGTCAACCAGTACGTGTTGACACTGTGCTTATACACATGTGGCATAAACATTATTGTGGCAAAGAACAGATACATCTCTGCCACAGTTGTGTCCTTCCACTGGTGTAGGCGTGATCTTGGTGAAAGAATTGTGTTTGCCATGGTGTACTCGAAGTATGTATTGCTTTTCCTGACAATAATGTCCATCAGGGGTTCATCAAAGAATAACTAAAAGCATTCCAGTTCAGTGACATTGTTCCCAAGTGTACATGATGGCTGTATTCCACTTTGTATTTCATCAAAGTGATGGGGATTGGGAACAAAATTGTTACCTTACTGCCAATCCCAAATGCAGTCTGCTGGCGGGTACTGGATATTTACAAGTAGTTGTGGTTGTGAAGGTTGTGCTTGTGCAGGTTGTGGTTTGGATGTTGTGGGAATGTGGGGGTGGTTGTGGCTGTGCTGAGTTACCAGCGTGGGTAGTAGCGTGGCCTGCTGCTGGTGCCACATGACTCATGCCACTGCCAACACCACCACCACTACCTCTTTCATCCTGGTACAGGTGAACGTGAATGAGATGGCCCAGCACCAGAGGTGAAAGGTTGTGGGTCATCTGGATTTTCATCACTAATTTCGTTATCCTGGGCACTGCTTTCAGTCACACCAAAACCATGGAATTCACTTTCACTGGCACTTCCATCACTGTTAGAACTATCACTTGGGAACAATAAACCTCCAATCCGCCAAGGAGTGAGGTATGTGCTTCTTACCGCGAGGCATGGTGAACAAGGACTTCTGGAATGGAGCTTCCACAATGCACCACTGAGTCCCCGATTTTTTTCATAGTGCGCACACCCACCATGCAGACCCATTCTCTCACATGTAGGCCTACCAGCTTTCCCCCGCTTGATTTGAGGCTGCTAGAATTTATGTGTATTAATACGTCAAACACGGTGGCTCGTAAGACGTATATATACGACTGAAACAGTCATAGGATTAAATAAGATTTTTGTATCCTCTGCGAACATTTTCAGCTATTTATTTTTATTCCTTTGGTATATCATTTACACAAATTAGAAACATTATTGGGATAAGTATAGACCCTTGTGGCACCCCACTTGTGACATCCCCACATGCAGATATTTTTCCTTGTGTAACAGTTTGCATTTTCCTCTCAAACAAAAAATCTTTCATCCATTGCAATAATTTTTCTGCAATTTCTCTTTTATTTTTCTATTTCCAAATTAGTCTTTCATGAGGAAACTCTGTCAGAATACAATCTGCCCATCCATTTCTTTCTTGAACATTTTTCATAACTCTGTCATAATACCCTAAGAGATTTGATAAAGTATACATGAATGTACAGACAGAAAACCAAATTGTTTACCAGTTAGAATGTTATTATCCACTTTTCTCTATTGGCTTTTTGTAATAATTTTACAACATTTGTCAGTGAAACCAACCTATGGATTAAAGGGCCTCCCCTATTGCCTTTTTTTAAAATATAGGCACAATGTGTGCCATCTTCCATGTGTTTACTAATTTACCTTCCTTTAGTGAAATCCTAAAAAAATTTCAGAGTGGATAGCATAACTCATCTGCATATTCTTTTAAGTGCCAAGGTGCAATCCCATGTTGTACATGTGTATATATTTCTTAAATAAATAGTTCTTTTGATGTGATAGTGAAATGCATCCTTTTTCAGGCAATCATATGTCTGAAATGTCAGAAATCCTTCCTGAGTATGAAACAGCTTAAACGACACATGACCGTCCATAATTCACAAGATGCAAGTCAGCTTGAAACAGAGAAAGGTATGCTATCTTCTGAATGAGTTTATTCTTATTAAGCTATTGGTCCTGACTGACACAAATGCCTTCATTCTGAACAACTTACTGTGCATACAGTGGATAAAATTTCCATAGAAATACCATACATGTATATGTTGGTAGTCTGCTGTGTTTACTCCACCAGTACAGCTGTTTTAAACAAAATAGCATGACTGAGGTCTGCTCATGCTACTGTATTATGGAAATTCTAACACTGGGTCAGCACATTTTAAGTAATTGCAGATGATATGTTATGATGGTTTAAACTACATATTTTCTGTGTTGTATATATACAGTAGGGCCCCATTTATACAGCAGGTTAGGTTCCAGGCTACTGCTGGAAAGCGGATATTGCCCAAAAGCAGAATGCCATTTTTTCACTTATAAATGCATGTAATTGCCAGAAACAAGTTTACACTAACTTATATTAAGTTAGTAATAGAACTAGGCATTAACACAAAAAGTAAAATGCATACACAATGCAGGTCGGCCATCACTAATCCGGCAATCAGTTATCCAGTTCCATCAGAAATCCGGCACTAATTTCGGCTAGCATAATTTCAAATTTCATCATTATACTGACTCAAATCATTATACTGACTCGAATTTCATCATTATACTGACTCAAATTTCATCATTATACTGACTCGGAAATTGTGCAGATGGTTGTCAATCCACAGCAGCAAGCAGTGGAGGAGAATGTAGTGATAAAAATGAGGAAGATGTACCAGAAAGATTCTCTATTGATAGGTTAATTAAGTGTATTCTAACCTAACCACTCTGTAATCCGGCAGACTCACTAATCCAGCACACTACAGGTCCCAATGATGCCGGATTAGTGATGGCCGACCTGTACATTCATTACTTACCTTAAAATATTTGTAGTCTTAATGTAGGGCGAGAGATGAATAGTACTTATTTGTAGGAAGTCAGGTGTAGGTAGCTCTGGCTCCCTGTCCCAAACTTAATATACGATATTTAAAGCAGCCCAGAGACATAAAATACACATACAGTACACTCATTATTTACCTTAAAATATGTGTAGTCTTAATGTAGAATGAGGGGTGAGTAGTATTTATTTGTAGGAAGTCAGGTGTAGGTAGCCGGTAGATGTAGCCCGCCTGGGCTACACCTACTTACATTTTTTTTTTTTTTTTTTTTTTTAACAAGTCAGCCATCTCCCACCAAGGCAGGGTGACCCAAAAAGAAAGAAAATCCCCAAAAAGAAAATACTTTCATCATCATTCAACACTTTTACCTCACTCACACATAATCACTGTTTTTGCAGAGGTGCTCAGAATACAACAGTTTAGAAGCATATACGTATAAAGATACACAATATATCCCTCCAAACTGCCAATATCCCAAACCCCTCCTTTAAAGTGCAGGCATTGTACTTCCCATTTCCAGGACTCAAGTCCGGCTATATAAAAATAATCGGTTTCCCTGAATTCCTTCATTAAATATTACCCTGCTCACACTCCAACAGCTCGTCAGGTCTCAAATGCCATTCGTCTCCATTCGCTCCTATCTAACATGCTCCTGTATGCTTGCTGTAAGTCCAAGCCCCTCACCCACAAAACATCCTTTACCCCCTCCCTCCAACCTTTTCGAGGATGACCCCGACCCTGCCTTCCTTCCCCTGCAAATTTATACACTCTCCATGTCATTCTACTTTGATCCATTCTCTCTAAATGACCAAATCACCTCAACAATCCCTTTTCAGCCCTCGGACTAATACTTTTATTAACTCCACACCTTCTCCTAATTTCCACACTCTGAATTTTCTGCATAATATTTACACCACACATTGCCCTTAGACAGGACATCTCCACTGCCTCCAACCACCTCCTCGCTGCAGCATTTACAACCCAAGCTTCACACCCATATAAGAGTGTTGGTACTACTATACTTTCATACATTCCCTTCTTTGCCTCCATAGATAATGTTTTTTGTCGCCTTTTTTTCCTTCATCAATTCTGTGATTAACCTCATCCTTCATAAATCCATCCGCTGACACGTCAACTCCCAAATATCTGAAAACATTCACTTCTTCCATACCCCTCCTCCCCAATTTGGTATCCAATTTTTCTTTATCTAAATCATTTGACACCCTCATCACCTTACTCTTTTCTATGTTCACTTTCAACTTTCTACCTTTACACACACTCCCAAACTCATCCACTAACCTTTGCAATTTTTCTTTAGAATCTCCCATAAGCACAATATCATCAGCAAAATGTTTTTTATTTTTTTTTTATTATCACACCGGCCGATTCCCACCAAGGCAGGGTGGCCCGAAAAAGAAAAACTTTCACCATCATTCACTCCATCACTGTCTTGCCAGAAGGGTGCTTTACACTACAGTTTTTAAACTGCAACATTAACACCCCTCCTTCAGAGTGCAGGCACTGTACTTCCCATCTCCAGGACTCAAGTCCGGCCTGCCGGTTTCCCTGAATCCCTTCATAAATGTTACTTTGCTCACACTCCAACAGCACGTCAAGTATTAAAAACCATTTGTCTCCATTCACTCCTATCAAACACGCTCACGCATGCCTGCTGGAAGTCCAAGCCCCTCGCACACAAAACCTCCTTTACCCCCTCCCTCCAACCCTTCCTAGGCCGACCCCTACCCCGCCTTCCTTCCACTACAGACTGATACACTCTTGAAGTCATTCTGTTTCGCTCCATTCTCTCTACATGTCCGAACCACCTCAACAACCCTTCCTCAGCCCTCTGGACAACAGTTTTGGTAATCCCGCACCTCCTCCTAACTTCCAAACTACGAATTCTCTGCATTATATTCACACCACACATTGCCCTCAGACATGACATCTCCACTGCCTCCAGCCTTCTCCTCGCTGCAACATTCATCACCCACGCTTCACACCCATATAAGAGCGTTGGTAAAACTATACTCTCATACATTCCCCTCTTTGCCTCCAAGGACAAAGTTCTTTGTTTCCACAGACTCCTAAGTGCACCACTCACTCTTTTTCCCTCATCAATTCTATGATTCACCTCATCTTTCATAGACCCATCCGCTGACACGTCCACTCCCAAATATCTGAATACGTTCACCTCCTCCATACTCTCTCCCTCCAATCTGATATTCAATCTTTCATCACCTAATCTTTTTGTTATCCTCATAACCTTACTCTTTCCTGTATTCACCTTTAATTTTCTTCTTTTGCACACCCTACCAAATTCATCCACCAATCTCTGCAACTTCTCTTCAGAATCTCCCAAGAGCACAGTGTCATCAGCAAAGAGCAGCTGTGACAACTCCCACTTTGTGTGTGATTCTTTATCTTTTAACTCCACGCCTCTTGCCAAAACCCTCGCATTTACTTCTCTTACAACCCCATCTATAAATATATTAAACAACCACGGTGACATCACACATCCTTGTCTAAGGCCTACTTTTACTGGGAAAAAATTTCCCTCTTTCCTACATACTCTAACTTGAGCCTCACTATCCTCGTAAAAACTCTTCACTGCTTTCAGTAACCTACCTCCTACACCATACACTTGCAACATCTGCCACATTGCCCCCCTATCCACCCTGTCATACGCCTTTTCCAAATCCATAAATGCCACAAAGACCTCTTTAGCCTTATCTAAATACTGTTCACTTATATGTTTCACTGTAAACACCTGGTCCACACACCCCCTACCTTTCCTAAAGCCTCCTTGTTCATCTGCTATCCTATTCTCCGTCTTACTCTTAATTCTTTGAATTATAACTCTACCATACACTTTACCAGGTACACTCAACAGACTTATCCCCCTATAATTTTTGCACTCTCTTTTATCCCCTTTGCCTTTATACAAAGGAACTATGCATGCTCTCTGCCAATCCCTAGGTACCTTACCCTCTTCCATACATTTATTAAATAATTGCACCAACCACTCCAAAACTATATCCCCACCTGCTTTTAACATTTCTATCTTTATCCCATCAATCCCGGCTGCCTTACCCCCTTTCATTTTACCTACTGCCTCACGAACTTCCCCCACACTCACAACTGGCTCTTCCTCACTCCTACAAGATGTTATTCCTCCTTGCCCTATACACGAAATCACAGCTTCCCTATCTTCATCAACATTTAACAATTCCTCAAAATATTCCTTCCATCTTCCCAATACCTCTAACTCTCCATTTAATAACTCTCCTCTCCTATTTTTAACTGACAAATCCATTTGTTCTCTAGGCTTTCTTAACTTGTTAATCTCACTCCAAAACTTTTTCTTATTTTCAACAAAATTTGTTGATAACATCTCACCCACTCTCTCATTTGCTCTCTTTTTACATTGCTTCACCACTCTCTTAACTTCTCTCTTTTTCTCCATATACTCTTCCCTCCTTGCATCACTTCTACTTTGTAAAAACTTCTCATATGCTAACTTTTTCTCCCTTACTACTCTCTTTACATCATCATTCCACCAATCGCTCCTCTTCCCTCCTGCACCCACTTTCCTGTAACCACAAACTTCTGCTGAACACTCTAACACTACATTTTTAAACCTACCCCATACCTCTTCGACCCCATTGCCTATGCTCTCATTAGCCCATCTATCCTCCAATAGCTGTTTATATCTTACCCTAACTGCCTCCTCTTTTAGTTTATAAACCTTCACCTCTCTCTTCCCTGATGCTTCTATTCTCCTTGTATCCCATCTACCTTTTACTCTCAGTATAGCTACAACTAGAAAGTGATCTGATATATCTGTGGCCCCTCTATAAACATGTACATCCTGAAGTCTACTCAACAGTCTTTTATCTACCAATACATAATCCAACAAACTACTGTCATTTCGCCCTACATCATATCGTGTATACTTATTTATCCTCTTTTTCTTAAAATATGTATTACCTATAACTAAACCCCTTTCTATACAAAGTTCAATCAAAGGGCTCCCATTATCATTTACACCTGGCACCCCAAACTTACCTACCACACCCTCTCTAAAAGTTTCTCCTACTTTAGCATTCAAGTCCCCTACCACAATTACTCTCTCACTTGGTTCAAAGGCTCCTATACATTCACTTAACATCTCCCAAAATCTCTCTCTCTCCTCTGCAAAATGTAACTGTGTCAATTCCCATTTTGTATTTGATTCCCCATAATTTAATCCCACCCCTCTCCCAAACACCCTAGCATTTACTTCTTTTACAACCCCATCTATAAATATATTAAACAACCATGGTGACATTACACATCCCTGTCTAAGACCTACTTTTACCGGGAAGTTGTCTCCCTCTTTTCTACACACCCTAACCTGAGCCTCGCTATCCTCATGAAAATTCTTTACAGCATTTAGTAACTTACCACCTATTCCATATACTTGCAACATCTGCCACATTGCTCCCCTATCCACTCTATCATATGCCTTTTCTAAATCCATAAATGCAATAAAAACTTCCCTACATAGCTATACAATATTTAATGGCCCAGAGCCATATTATTATCATCACATACCTTGTTCACTGAGTTTAAGCGCTTCTAACAATTACCTTTAGATGCCATCATAAATGAAGGGAGAAGTAATGAATAATTCATGCCGAGAATTGTAAACAAAAGCGGAGTGTTAAGGGGAGTGACTAGGCCAAACACAGATTCATACACGTTTTCTCTGGTGATGGACCAGAGAAAACATAATGTTTTCCCTCTGCCCGGCTGCCACACCTCCATAGCATATAAACATAGCATGTTTATATGCTATGTAACATGTTTTTTATATAATTCTGAAGAAAATATTATAGATGGATTAATGAAAATATCTATATTAATGTAAAATAAGACATTTAATGTGCCCAAAATTGATTATTATTATGTACTATTAGTATTACTATAGCATTAAGACTAGAGGGACTCACTAGTGATTTAATGTGCACCTACATGCCAGCATAGTGTGTAAGTATATTTAGGTACAGGCACATGTTAGTATTATTATCAGAGTACATTTAAAATATACAATAACTTTAAAATACTTGAAATTTTGGAAAGTTTCTAGACATAGTAGAGAGATGTGCCCACGGAGAATGTCAACAAACCTGGTCGGGCATGCCGTATTAGAAAGACAGGTTGCCATATAGCAAGCTTTGGTCATAATTTAAAATCATTGTATTAGTGGAACGCCGTAAAGCGGGGCCCTACTGTATATACAGTAGACCGTCATTTACACGATAGTTACGTTCCTGAAAATGGCATGTTAGGTAAAAAACCGTGTTAGATGAACTGAAGATCTTAGGGGAAAAATAGGGTTATGTTCCTGGGAGCTCCAAAAAAGCCAAACAACAACTTTTTTTTTTTTTTTTTTAAGACCTCCACATCTTACAAAAATAAAAGTGAATATGGAATTGTAGTTCATTGTTGTGATGTATTGTGTTTTTCTACTGGTTAAGACTAAAATATAACAGAAATAATAGTATTTCTTACCTTAAATTGTGGGTGCTGGTGTTTGTGGATCATTGTGAAGAAAGTGGAAAGTTATGCTGTGGCCCTACTGGGCTGAGGTGGATGGTAGAGGTTCTGGTACTGGAGTGTCTAACTTTAAGTCATTCAGTCAGTCAGCCAAGCCAGTAAGTCATTCAGTCAAACAAGTCATTCATTCAAGTCAGTAAGTCAGTAAGTCAAGTCAGTAAGTCATTCAGTCAGTCAAGTCATTCAGTCAAGTCAGTAAGTCATTTAGTCAAGTCAGTCAAGTCAGTAAGTCATTTAGTCAAGTCAGTAAGTCATTCAGTCAAGTCAGTAAGTCAGTCCATCAGTACATCAGTCAGCTAGTCACACAAATTCATGTTTACCTCTTTTTATGTGTACAAAGTAACACTTCATTACCAGTATCTCATGTCTAATATATTTCTTTCTTTCATTAATTCTAAGACTTAAATGCTTATACCTTTTCTTGCCACTTTCAGCAACTCTGGTATGCCTACTGGGTGTTATGATTGCTTGGCAGATACAATATATAATAACTAAAAGATCAAAACACAATTCACAAACACAGCTAGCTTGTAGCAGAGAAAGACTGGAATGGACACATATGAAATACGAATACTAGGATGGTGGGGTGGTGTCGGGGTGGCAAGGGATGGCGGGAAGTCCCCCTGCTTATCCACAACAAGGTGGCCGCTTGAAGAAAAAGTTTTTTTTTTTCCTTCCCGCAATCTGAACCGTGTTAAATTAATTTTGCGTGTTACAGTAAATTTTGCAGCAATTCTTCACTCGTGCTGTACCCGAATTGTGCCAAATAAACTCGTGCTAAATGACGATCTACTTATATATATATATATATATATATATATATATATATATATATATATATATATATATATATATATATATATATATATATATATATATCTTCTTTCTTTCAACACACCGGCTGTATCCCACCAAGGCGGGGTGGCCCAAAAGGAAAAACGAAAGTTTCTCCTTTTGCATTTAGTAATATATACAGGCGAAGAGGTTACTAGCCCCTTGCTCCTGGCATTTTAGTCGCCTCTTGCAACACGCATGGCTCACGGAGGAAGAATTCTGTTCCACTTCCCCATGGAGGTAAGAGGAAATAAACAAGAAGAACTAGAAAGAAAATAGAAGAAAACCCAAAGGGGTGTGTATATATATGCTTGTACATGTATGTGTAGTGTGACCTAAGTGTAAGTAGAAGTAGCAAGACGTACCTGAAATCTTGCATGTGTATGAGACAGAAAAAAAAAGACACCAGCAATCCTACCATCGTGTAAAACAGTTACAGGCTTCAGTTTTACATTCACTTGGCAGGACGGTAGTACCTCCCTGGGCGGTTGCTGTCTACCAACCTACTACCTGGATATATATACTGTATTCTTCTTCTTCTTTCAACGTACCAGCCGTATCCCACTGAGGTGGGGTGGCCCAAAAGAAAAAACTGAAGTTTCTCCTTTTAAATTTAGTAATATATACAGGAGAAGGGGTTACTAGCCCCTTGCTCCCGGCATTTTAGTCGCCTCTTACGACACGCATGGCTTACAGAGGAAGAATTCTGTTCCACTTCACCATGGAGATAAGAGGAAATAAACAAGAACAAGAATTAGAAAGAAAATAGAAGAAAACCCAGAGGGGTGTGTATATATATGCTTGTACATGTATGTGTAGTGTGACCTAAGTGTAAGTAGAAGTAGCAAGACTTACCTGTAATCTTGCATATTTATGAGACAGACAAAAGACACCAGCAATCCTACCATCATGTAAAACAATTACAGGCTTTCGTTTTACATTCACTTGGCAGGACGGTAGTACCTCCCTGGGCGGTTGCTGTCTACCAACCTACTACCTACAGGATATATATATATGTATGTATATATATGTGTATGTATATATATATGTATATATATATGTATGTATATATATTGAGGAATTGTTAAATGTTGATGAAGATAGGGAAGCTGTGATTTCGTGTATAAGGCAAGGAGGAATAACATCTTGCAGGAGTGAGGAAGAGCCAGTTGTGAGTGTGGAGGAAGTTCGTGAGGCAGTAGGTAAAATGAAAGGGGGTAAGGCAGCCAGGATTGATGGGATAAAGATAGAAATGTTAAAAGCAGGTGGGGATATAGTTTTGGAGTGGTTGGTGCAATTATTTAATAAATGTATGGAAGAGGGTAAGGTACCTAGGGATTGGCAGAGAGCATGCATAGTTCCTTTGTATAAAGGCAAAGGGGATAAAAGAGAGTGCAAAAATTATAGGGGGATAAGTCTGTTGAGTATACCTGGTAAAGTGTATGGTAGAGTTATTATTGAAAGAATTAAGAGTAAGACGGAGAATAGGATAGCAGATGAACAAGGAGGCTTTAGGAAAGGTAGGGGGTGTGTGGACCAGGTGTTTACAGTGAAACATATAAGTGAACAGTATTTAGATAAGGCTAAAGAGGTCTTTGTGGCATTTATGGATTTGGAAAAGGCGTATGACAGGGTGGATAGGGGGGCAATGTGGCAGATGTTGCAGGTGTATGGTGTAGGAGGTAGGTTACTGAAAGCAGTGAAGAGTTTTTACGAGGATAGTGAGGCTCAAGTTAGAGTATGTAGGAAAGAGGGAAATTTTTTCCCAGTAAAAGTAGGCCTTAGACAAGGATGTGTGATGTCACCGTGGTTGTTTAATATATTTATAGATGGGGTTGTAAGAGAAGTAAATGCGAGGGTCTTGGCAAGAGGCGTGGAGTTAAAAGATAAAGAATCACACACAAAGTGGGAGTTGTCACAGTTGCTCTTTGCTGATGACACTGTGCTCTTGGGAGATTCTGAAGAGAAGTTGCAGAGATTGGTGGATGAATTTGGTAGGGTGTGCAAAAGAAGAAAATTAAAGGTGAATACAGGAAAGAGTAAGGTTATGAGGATAACAAAAAGATTAGGTGATGAAAGATTGGATATCAGATTGGAGGGAGAGAGTATGGAGGAGGTGAATGTATTCAGATATTTGGGAGTGGACGTGTCAGCGGATGTTTCTATGAAAGATGAAGTGAATCATAGAATTGATGAGGGGAAAAGGGTGAGTGGTGCACTTAGGAGTCTGTGGAGACAAAGAACTTTGTCCTTGGATGCAAAGAGTGGAATGTATGAGAGTATAGTTTTACCAACGCTCTTATATGGGTGTGAAGCATGGGTGATGAATGTTGCAGCGAGGAGAAGGCTGGAGGCAGTGGAGATGTCATGTCTGAGGGCAATGTGTGGTGTGAATATAGTGCAGAGAATTCGTAGTTTGGAAGTTAGGAGGAGGTGCGGGATTACCAAAACTGTTGTCCAGAGGGCTGAGGAAGGGTTGTTGAGGTGGTTCGGACATGTAGAGAGAATGGAGCGAAACAGAATGACTTCAAGAGTGTATCAGTCTGTAGTGGAAGGAAGGTGGGGTAGGGGTTGGCCTAGGAAAGGTTGGAGGGAGGGGGTAAAGGAGGTTTTGTGTGCGAGAGGCTTGGACTTCCAGCAGGCATGCGTGAGCGTGTTTGATAGGAGCGAATGGAGACAAATGGTTTTTAATACTTGACGTGCTGTTGGAGTGTGAGCAAAGTAACATTTATGAAGGGGTTCAGGGAAACCGGCAGGCCGGACTTGAGTCCTGGAGATGGGAAGTACAGTGCCTGCACTCTGAAGGAGGGGTGTAAATGTTGCAGTTTAAAAACTGTAGTGTAAAGCACCCTTCTGGCAAGACAGTGATGGAGTGAATGATGGTGAAAGTTTTTCTTTTTCGGGCCACCCTGCCTTGGTGGGAATCGGCCAGTGTGATAATAAAAATAAAAAATATATATATGTATATATTCTTTCTTTCTTTCAACACATCAGCCGTATCCCACCGAGGCGGGGTGGCCCAAAAGGAAAAACAAAAGTTTCTCCTTTTACATTTAGTAATATATACAGGAGAAGGGGTTACTAGCCCCTTGCTCCCGGCATTTTAGTTGCCTCTTACAACACGCATGGCGTACGGAGGAAGAATTCTGTTCCACTTCCCCATGGAGATAAGAGGAAATAAACAAGAACAAGAACTAGAAAGAAAATAAAAGAAAACCCAGAGGGGTATGTATATATACGCTTGTACATGTATGTGTAGTGTGACCTAAGTGTAAGTAGAAGTAGCAAGATGTACCTGAAATCTTGCATGTTCATGAGACAGAAAAAAGGACACCAGCAATCCTACCATCATGTAAAACAGTCACAGGCTTTCGTTTTACACTCACTTGGCAGGACGGTAGTACCTCCCTGGGCGGTTGCTGTCTACCAACCTACTACCTAGGATATATATATATATATATATATATATATATATATATATATATATACAGTGGACCCCCGCATAACGATTACCTCCGAATGCGACCAATTATGTAAGTGTATTTATGTAAGTGCATTTGTACCTGTATGTTTGGGGGTCTGAAATGGACTAATCTACTTCACAATATTCCTTATGGGAACAAATTCGGTCAGTACTGGCACCTGAACATACTTCTGGAGTGAAAAAATATCGTTAACCGGGGGTCCACTGTACAGTGGTACCTCAGGATACGAACTTAATTCATTCCAGAAGGCTGTTCAAGTGCCAATACCAAACGAATTTGTTCCCATAAGGAATAATGTAAGTTAGATTAATCCGTTTCAGACCCCCAAAAGTACACTTACAAAAGCACTTACATCAATACATTTACATAATTTTTCGAGTTTTGAGCTGTTTGTATCCTGAGGTACCACTGTATATATAAATACAGGGTGGGCCAAAAGTAGGCATACACTTAGTAGGTATGTACTTAACTCCTGCACCTAAGCTTAATAACATTTCCAAAATGTAACTAAGGGATATGGAATATTGGTTTGGAATACTGGTTTGGAATAATGGTTTGGAATAATGGTTTGGAATAATGGTTTGGAATTATGGTTTGGCTAAATTAAATAAAAAACGTGAACAAATAGTGAAACAACTGTAAGCCTTCTTTAGACCCACCCTGTTGTACAAACTGAATCTATAGAATGTATATACAGGTATTTCACTTGAAGCTTTATAATACAAAAAACAAACATTTTATATGCATTGTTTATAACTGAATAAATTAAGACTGGGGAATTCATGTTATGATAACTCTTAAGTTAACACTTGCCACCCCAGAGTAGGCTTGTAACAACAAGAACAACACAGACCAACACAGGCCCTACATGCCACATTCCAATTTCCAAAAATAAAAAAATAAATAACTTGGCTCTAAGCAAAAAATGCCCGACAGCTGCTACAGTGTATTATTGCATTTATAAATCAGTGCGCTCCGAAGGAAGGAGTGGGGATATTACACGTTGGAGAGGGAATCTGAGCTGTAATGTTGGCATACCATTGGCAAGACAGTGATAAGGCAAGTGATGGTGAAAGTGTTTCTTCATTTTTGAGTCACCTGGGTGTATTAAAAACAAAAAATCAGTGCATCTAACTTTTGACTCAACTCTGAACTTAGGCATATTTATTTCTTAAGAAAAAACTTTAATATACTGTATGTGAACCTTTTGCTAGTTATGTCTTAATCCAGACAAGCACCAGGTAACCACACCTTTCCAATAATAGCTGTTCATGAGGTACATGTACCTGCCCTTCAAGAAGAGTGCTTTGATGCTGCTGGAAGACTCTGAGCAATTAGAGTTGCCCTTCCCTTCCTTGGATCAAGTCCTATTACCTTCCATTCTTTGGGGTTGCTGTGTAACCTCACCCTTATGGGTTAGTGCTTTCCTATCAATATATAATGGAGGCAATTACTTGATTACGGTATGTGGCTATGACCAGTCAAGTAGGAGTATTAAATTAGACAAGGCCATTTTTTAATGAAAATTAAATAAAATATAATTTACTCCTAAGGTTTTCATATTAGTAGCTTAAGACATTTCATGAGTGTGATCAAGTTCTAAATTACTTTTGCCTGCAGAATACATAATTTTTATTATTATCACATTTTTTTTATTATCACACTGGCCGATTCCCACCAAGGCAGGGTGGCCCGAAAAAGAAAAACTTTCACCATCATTCACTCCATCAGAAGGGTGCTTTACACTACAGTTTTTAAACTGCAACATTAACACCCCTCCTTCAGAGTGCAGCACTGTACTTCCCATCTCCAGGACTCAAGTCCTGCAAAAAAAAAAAAAAGCAGACAGTACGATCACAATTGATGTCATTTACATGATAATGTCCCTAATATACAGGCTCTGTAATGTTTTTTTTCCCCTGTTTCATCTCTCACTTCCAGCTGAAGGGCCTCTATGAAGTGATAGGTCCTTGTTCTCACCCATGGTTAGCTCTGAGAAACTTGCTTCATAGCACTCAGCAAAGATCTTCTTTTTTCTTTTAGCAAACCAGCCGTATCCCACCGAGCCAGGGTGACCCAAAAAGAATAACAAAAGTCTCTCTTTTTTTACTTTAGTAATGTACATACACAAGAGAAGGGGTCACTAGCCCCTTGCTCCCGGCATTTTAGTTGCCTCTTAGGACACACACAGCTTACGGAGGAAGAATTCTGTTCCACTTCCCCATGGAGATAAGAGGAAATAAGAAAAAGAACTAGTAAGAAAATAGAAGAAAACCCAGAGAGGTGTGTATATATATGCTTGTACATGCATGTGTAGTGTGACCTAAGTGTAAGCAGAAGTAACAAGACATACCTGAAATCTGGCATGTTTATAAAACAGAAAAAAGACACCAGCAATCCTACCGTCATGTAACAGTTACAGGCTTTCATTCTGTACTAACTTGGCAGGACGATGATAACTCCCTGGGCGGTTGCTGTCTACCAACCTACTACCTAGGTCTCAGCAAAGATATCAGTAGATAAATGTGTATGTATTTGATGAAGACTATTTTGAGGAACTGAGTGTCTCATGGCTCAGTTGGTAGCTACTTTAGCTTGCACACTGAGGTACTGTGGTTTGGCCCCCTAATAGTAAGTGTTTGCCTGGGTGCTAATCGACTGGTGTAGATTGCATCCTAATGGAGAAGATCAAAAGATGGTATAAACCTTGGTAATAAATACCAACAAGTTGGTTTAGAAAGACACGTAAGCAAACACTATAACATATTTATTAGAAAACGTTTCGGTCCTGGGACCTTGATCACTTCTAACATACAGAGGTAGAAAGACATTATATATATAGGCGGAGAGTGAGATGTGACGCACGTGACCTGAGGAATGTCATAAGAATATAAGAATGGAGGAACACTGTAGAAGGCCTACTGGCCCATGCGAGGCAGGTCCTTATCAAAACAACCTCTGCCTATGATGAGGACGGGTAGACGATGAAATCATGTGACTCCTGTGTTGTTGGGTTGGTGCTGCTTAAGTATCATGTATGCCAATGTTTTTGAAATTTTATAGTTTCCAGTGTTGCGTTCTATAGTGTCGGTGATGGTGATTAGTGAGGCTTCTAGGCACCGTCGGCGTCTGAGGTCTGGTTCGGTGAGAACGAGTTGTGCCTCGTTCCAGTTCATCAAATGCCCCGTGGAGTCTCTGTGGAGGACACAGGCGTACCTTACATCGTCTCTGTTAGAGGCATTTCGATGCTCATTCAGGCGGACTGCAAGATCTCTGCCTGTCTCTTCTACATATTTCTTGGGACAGAACCCACAGGGGATAGTGTAGACGCCTGCTGTAGAAGTTAGAGGTGTGGGGCTGCGTTTAGTAGTGAGGTCTTTGATAGAGGATGTGTTTATGGTGGAAACGTTGATGTTACTCATAGCAAGTGCCCGGCGAGTATTCGTGGCAACATCGCCACATGGGAGTACTATGAACTGTTTAGGGGGCTGTTCCATGGGCGGTTTGTTGAGGATAGCTTGTGCCTTGAGTCTGCAATCTCGGATGAAGAAAGATGGGAACTGAAGACGTGTAAAGGCTTGTGTTATGTAAGTGCATTCTTCTTCTAGAAAACAAGGGCTGGAGATGCGAAGAGCTCTCAAGAAGAAGCCAATGAGGACTCCTCTCTTAGTGCGGGTATCTTGGTGTGAATAAAAGTGTATAAGATCGTCCTTGTTGGTAGGTTTTCTATACACTTTGAAGAGAAGTTTGTCACTGTCGGGAGATCTGCACAGTAGAACGTCGAGGAAAGGAAGTTTGACATCATTTTCGAGTTCAAGTGTAAACTTTATTGATGGTTCAACTGCATTGATCTTGTTGAGAAGGGCCTGGATATTGAGACGTCTCGGATAGAAAACCAATATATCATCAACGTATCTTAGCCAGGTAACGGTGTTGGGAATGAGGGTGCTGAATTTCTCTGTCTCCAAGTTTTCCATGAAGAGGTTGGCAAGCACAGCACTGAGCGGGCTGCCCATTGCCATCCCAAAGCATTGTTTGTAACAGTTGTCCTGATACTTGAAGAAGTTGAAATTAACACACAGTTCCACTAGATTGATGAAATCTAGAAGAGGTAAAGGGAGGTCGTGGTTTTCAGTGAGCCTCTGTCTCAGAATGTTGATTGCAGTGTCAGTAGGAACGTTGGTAAAGAGGGCTGTGACATCGAAGGAAGCCATGCTTTTGTTTTTGACATTCAGGTTGGAAATTCGGGAGAGAAGGTCACCTGAGTGTTTGAGGTGGGCTTGACTGATAGTGCCCAGAAGCGCTGAAAGGTATTTGGCAAGGTGGCCGGCTAGTCTGTGTGGTGCACTCCCTATGCCCGAAGTGATAGGCCGTAGTGGGATGCCAGGTTTGTGTGTCTTAGGAAGGCCATACAGGCGTGCTGGTTTCGGTTGACCTGGTAAAAGTTTAAGTAGTTTTTTGCCTTGTTCTGATTTTCGTAAGATGCTACGAGCCTTTTGAAGGAAAGTCTGGGTACTTTGAAGTAGCACTGATTCCGATACAGGCTGGTATGTGTTGGCATTGTTGAGAAGATTTAAGACTTTATTGTTGTAGGAACTTGGCCAACAACGATGATATCGTCATTACAACCGCTGACAAAGGAGGTGGTGTTGTGTTACTCAACACTGTCGACTACAACAATAAAGTCTTAAATCTTCTCAACGATGCCAACACATACACTTTTATTCACACCAAGATACCCGCACTAAGAGAGGAGTCCTCATTGGCTTCTTCTTGAGAGCTCTTCGCATCTCCAGCCCTTGTTTTCTAGAAGAAGAATGCACTTACATAACACAAGCCTTTACACGTCTTCAGTTCCCATCTTTCTTCATCCGAGATTGCAGACTCAAGGCACAAGCTATCCTCAACAAACCGCCCATGGAACAGCCCCCTAAACAGTTCATAGTACTCCCATGTGGCGATGTTGCCACGAATACTCGCCGGGCACTTGCTATGAGTAACATCAACGTTTCCACCATAAACACATCCTCTATCAAAGACCTCACTACTAAACGCAGCCCCACACCTCTAACTTCTACAGCAGGCGTCTACACTATCCCCTGTGGGTTCTGTCCCAAGAAATATGTAGGCGAGACAGGCAGAGATCTTGCAGTCCGCCTGAATGAGCATCGAAATGCCTCTAACAGAGACGATGTAAGGTACGCCTGTGTCCTCCACAGAGACTCCACGGGGCATTTGATGAACTGGAACGAGGCACAACTCGTTCTCACCGAACCAGACCTCAGACGCCGATGGTGCCTAGAAGCCTCACTAATCACCGTCACCGACACTATAGAACGCAACACTGGAAACTATAAAATTTCAAAAACATTGGCATACATGATACTTAAGCAGCACCAACCCAACAACACAGGAGTCACATGATTTCATCGTCTACCCGTCCTCATCATAGGCAGAGGTTGTTTTGATAAGGACCTGCCTCGCATGGGCCAGTAGGCCTTCTACAGTGTTCCTCCATTCTTATGTTCTTATGATATTCCTCAGGTCACGTGCGTCACATCTCACTCTCCGCCTATATATATAATGTCTTTCTACCTCTGTATGTTAGAAGTGATCAAGGTCCCAGGATCGAAACGTTTTCTAATAAATATGTTATAGTGTTTGCTTACGTGTCTTTCTAAACCAAGATCAAAAGACCCCACTGGCAATAAGAAAGTCCTCAATGATATCCAGACTTATTGGGTTATCCTGGGTTACTAAACCTCTCGGTTAATGATCTGAACATCTTCATCTTCCTCTTCTTCCATTTCGTACTTTATTGTTAATAATCACATGCAAATCTCATTGTAGTTCCACGAGAACATCGATGTCTGCAGTGTGGGAAAATATGTGGATCAGAATCAGCTCTCAGTCGGCACCGTGGTACACACATGCGTTCCCTTGGACGGCACCAGTGTGAGACTTGCAAGCGTCAAGTGCGAACACGTGCCCATCTCATAGAGCACATGGCTCGCGTTCATAAAGTAAGGAAGTAAAGTTTGTTGTAAATTGCTTACTGATTTCTGTTTCTATATTGAAGTTGTGTTTGCATTCATACTACTATGTAGTATATCCTTGAGACTGTTCAGTATTTGTTAATTTTAGTTGCTTATTGAAAATATGAAATATTTTGGGATGAGAGCTTTGTTTTGGCAAGCTTAAGCTTTCATTGCATAACTAAGAATTCTTAGTTATTTGTACAACTCAAGTTTCTTAAGAGTATTCTTCCTAACAGTTGCAAAACTAGATTCCAATTTTTAACCTGGAAAATGATTTAATTCTCAGATTAATCATGAGTCAAAGAAGCTACAGTGTCCCATGTGTGATCGAAGATTTACTACCAAAACTCACCTTGAGTCGTAAGTTTACTCTCCTTTAATTTCTTTGAGTAGCATGTAAGGAAAATTCTTTAGTGTTAGCTTGATAAGTAAATAAATTTTACGTAATCAGTATATTGATTAACATTCATATGAGAGGATGGTGCTTTCCTGGGTGATTGCTCTCTCTCAGCCGGCTACCTATGTTTTACACTTATATGGCAGGATTGTACCACCTTCCTGGATTGTTGCTGCCAACTAACCATATTTCACACTTACATGACAGGATGGTAGCATCTCCCTGGATGATTGCTGCTAACCAGCCTGCTACTTGCAATTTATATAGTGAAATTATCACCAGTTTTCTCATAGGATATGAAAACACTGGAGGTGTTTTCCGTTAATGCAGAAAAAACTGATTCACTCCAATCTGTGAGGACTGCAAATGACCCTGTTTTATACCTGGTGTTATGCAAATGTCTGAGATAAATTGCCCCTTTCCCCTTCACCTTTGTCTTACGGCCCAGGTTGGTTTATGGCCTGTAATGTGTGGTAAGCCAACCATGTATAATCAAAAACTCCACTTCACTGGTCACCATGTGATTTAAGACCTTGGTCAGGAGAAAACCTCCACTGAGCTGGTCACCATGTGATTTAAGACCTTGGTCAGGAGAAAAGCACTACTGAGCTGGTCTCTATGTGATTTAAGAGCTTAGTCAGGAGAAAATCTCCACTGAACTGGTCTCCATGTGATTTAAGACCTTAACCAGGTGAAAAGCTGCACTGAGCTGGTCACCATGTGATTTAAGCCTTAGGAGAAATTTTCCCTGACAAGCAAAATAGCACTACCACCATTAGTGGTATGAACCTACAGTCATACCATGCTCTGTGTAGGTTCTCTATACTATAGGTGAATTTGCTTTTATCCAGTGCCAGTTTCTAGTAATTCCCAATATGCGATCAATGTGGTTTACAAAATGTAGAGATTACTACAGCTGCTGATGGACCTGGAACTCACTTATCACATAAAGAAAGTTTCTTTTGTGTACCTTTTATTAATGTGGTAGTTTTTTCTTGAGCATTACATTCTGAAATAGGGATTACTTGTAAAAAAGTTGACATTAATTTTTATGCAATCTAAGATTTCACATTTTTTTTTTTTCAACACGTCGGCCGCTTCCCACCAAGGTAGGGTGACCCAAAAAGAAAGAAAAAGCTTTTATCATTCAACACTTTCACCATCACTCATACATAATCACTGTCTTTGCAGAGCGCTCAGATACGACAGTTAAAACGTCCCTCCAAACTGCCAATATCCTGAACCTCTCCTTTAAAGTGCAGGCATTGTACTTCCCATTTCAAGGACTCAAGCCTGGCTAACCAGTTTCCCTGAATCCCTTCACAAAATATTACCCTGCTCGCGCTCCAACAGCTCATCAGGTTCTAAAAACCACTCGTCTCCACTTTCATCTCTCACTTTATGATTGTAAATTATATAAGCAGGATGTCATGTGTTTGAACCCAGTTGGCTTTATATGTATTTGACATAAAATAAAATAAAATGATGCAGAAATTTAATGAGAATATTGCATGAAAATTGTTAAAAAATCAGAACATCTGCAGTAAAGTGGTGACATGAGCATAAGACAATTATTATAATATATTATAAGAATAATAGGGGTTTCACAAGGGAGTACATCTTTTTATAAAATGTTTAATTAACATCTGAATAAAAAGGATTTCATAAATACTGTGTAGGTCTTGACTTTGAGCCTACTACTGAGAAATATGGGGAAAATGCAAAAAAATTAAAGTTTTTTTTATATATATTTCTTGAGTTAACACATATTTTATTTTTATTCTGAGCATAATTGTCTTCCTAAAAGGCACCTGATCATCCACGGTGAGCGGGAACCTCAGTGGTCATGCAACAGGTGTGGCCGCAGTTATGTTCGTCCTAGCAGTCTGCAACGGCACATGGCTACTCATGACCAGAAATATGTGTGCAGCACTTGTGATGAATCCTTTGTGGCTGCTCGTCACTTGGCCATCCACGCCAGAAAACATGACCCCACACACAAGACTAGGTGATGCGTAGAAAAGATATTGATGTTTCTGAGTTATATACAGTACAGGCAAACCTCACTAATATGGTGGATTAGGTTCCAGACTGCCACCGTAAAGCAAATATTGCCTTAAAACAAATAAGTTTTTTTTTACTTGCCAGTGCATATAAAGCCTAAAAACATGTTTATCTTTAATTAAGTGTGCAGTAGTACTACGCCTAAAAAAAGATGGAAAAATAAATAATTTTTTTTGAAAATTGCCAAAAACCACCTTAACCCTTTCAGGGTCCGTCCCGTAGATCTACGGCTGGTCGGTGAGTGTCCAAACCGTAGATCTACGCCAAAATTCTAGCGCCGTCAAATTTAGCGCGAAAGCGCTCATAGGCCTACATATGAGAGAATGGGTCTGCGCGGTGGGTGTGCGCCATAAACAAAAAATCTAGGCGCCTGCATAGCATTGTGGGAACGCCGGCTCAGTCACCCTTGTTCACCATGTCTCGTCGCAAGTCAGCTCTCACTCCCCGGAAAATTGGGACTCTCCTCTTCCTGTCTGATAGTTCTGACACTGATGGAAGTGGAAATGAAGACGAATTCTACGGCTTTGATGAGTTAGTGACCGAAAATAATGACCAGGATATCGATAATAGTGCAGAAAACCCCGACGATCCTCGACCTTCTACCTCTGGTGTGGGCACTCGTGACTCACGGTCGGTTGTTCCTAAACGTAAGAGAAAACTAATATTTTCCCGTGGTCTGGCCTCTGACTTCAGTAATGACGATGATTCTGACGTGGATTGTGATTTTATTGCGCTCGACGATCATTCGAGTAGTGATAGTGAGGAAACATATTCACCAGTGAAGCGTCGGTATGTGCGCCGCCGCATGCGCTCGGGTAGTGTACCCTATGCTATGCCCAGGGGACGGAGTACATCCCGTAGTACATCCCGGAGTACATCCCGTGGCCCTACACCCGTTTTAGGTAGTGATAGTGAGGATGATGTGGCTACACTTGGCATGGATGGGCCACAGACATCAGTGGATGGTGTTAGTGGGGCTGGTGGTGGTAGTGGCACCGCCATGCGTGACTCGCTGTGCCACGCGGGAACCCACGCTGCTGACTCGTCAGTTCAAGGACAAAGCGGAGCGTCACCCACCAGCCCGCCACAACCACCCGTACAACCAGCCTATGATGTCCAGTATCCACCAGCAAACCGTATCTGGGATTGGCAGCAAAATCCCAATTTTGTTCCCAGCCCTCACCACTTTGATGACTCGCAAAGTGGAATTCTACCTACCTGTCCCCTTGGAACCACGGCCAATGAACTGGAATTCTTTGAATTATTCTTTGACCAGCCATTGATGGAAACTATTGTCAGGGAAAGTAATAAGTATTTTCAGTACACCATGGCAAATACGATCTTATCACCACAGTCAAGACTACACACGTGGAAAGAGACGACTGTTGCAGAAATGTATTTGCTTTTTGCAACAATAATGCTTATGCCTCACGTCTATAAGCATAATATAAAAGCATACTGGTCCACAGATCGGCTAATTTGTACCCCATCCTTCAGTGAAATAATACCAGTGAACAGGTTTATCTTACTCTTACGTATGTTGCACTTCTCTGACAAAACCAGGCCTGACAGAAGTGACAGGTTATACAAGATTAGAAATGTTTTCATGTATCTCAAACAAAAGTTCAGGATATACTTTTATCCATTCAAGAATCTTGTAATTGACGAGTCTTTGATTTTGTTCAAAGGTAGACTGTCATTCAAGCAGTATATACCGAGCAAGAGGAACCGCTTTGGTATAAAATTGTTTGTACTCTGTGATTGTGACAGTGGCCTGGTGTTGGATATTGTTGTATACACGGGTAGTAAAACATTGAAAGATACCAAGATGTTATTGGGTATATCAGGTGACGTAGTGAGAAACATGATGGCACCTTATCTTGGTAAGGGCCATACATTATATACCGATAACTGGTACACAAGCCCATTACTCAGTGATTTCATGCGAGTGAACAAGACAGATGTGTGTGGCACAGTGCGTTCTAATCGTAAACATATGCCCAGGCTCAACGCAGGTGTTCGTGGTGATGACGTGCAGGTGTTTACTGCCAATGACATCATGGCATTACGGTGGCATGACAAACGAGATGTCACATTGTTGACAACCATTCACCGTAATGAAATGCAAGACAGTGGCAAAGTTGATCGAGTGACTAATGAACGTATTCGAAAACCAGTGACAGTGATTGATTATACACAAAACATGCGCTTGGTTGACAAGTGTGACATGCAGATTGGTTTTGTTGACTGTGTTCGTAAGAGTTACAAGTGGTACATGAAACTTTTCTTCCATCTCATGGATATTTCAATGCTGAATGCATATAATATGTACCAAATAAAGACTGGTAACAGACCACCGTATGGTGAATTTTGTTTGTCTGTTGTCAGACAACTCATAATGAAGTACCAGGTAACAACACCTGCAATACAACATGGTCCTCGAATTCATCACAATATACCCAAGCGTTTGAGAAGAGAAGGTGATCATTTCATAATACAGCTTCCTTCAACTCAAAAGAAATTTGCTCAGAAGAGATGCATTGTCTGTGCACAAACAAAACGACGGCAACAAAGACGCAAAGACACTCGGTTTATGTGTGAGGAATGTAAGGTGCCTCTGTGCATGGTGCCTTGTTTCAAGGAGTTCCACAAGCTCCAGCAGTTCTAAAACCATGTCCAGTGATTGTAAATATGTAAATATATGATAGAACATTAGTATTATACAATATTTGTGCATGTTTATTGTAATAAACAACAGTGGTAAACAATAATATGATAATAACTTTAGTGCGGTTATTGTGTTCAATACAGTGAGTTTATATATATAAATTATATACAGTATTGGTCTCTCAGGCCCCAAATGTTAGTAGGAATAGAAAAAAATTGGAAAAGAAAAGAAAAAACAACTAAAACAACAAAATAATATAATACGCGTATGTGGAATTCGTCGATGTTGCCGCCACCACATCATTTTCTACAAACTTCTTGGCACTGTATCTCGGTAAGTACTGATCAGATTCTAATTTTTTTTGTTTTATTACCTTCACAAAAATATGCTCTTTAATTCTGTAAGAAAAAATAATTTTTTTTTTTTTCAAAATTTCTTGGACACTGGTGCGTGACTTCAGATTTTGGCCTTGGACCCTGAAAGGGTTAATTAAGAGCAAGATAAGTGTCAAAAGTAATAAACATGAATATAATTGAAGAGTGCCATATTAGTGAAGCACTGTAAAGCAAGCACCGTTTTAATGAGTTATGCCTGTTCATTATATAAAAAGTTAAATAACTGAAATGGTAATGTTGATTGTAACAATAAAAAACAGTTTATGTATGAAAATAATATTTTTAATCTGTGAATGCTGTATTATTTTTCAGGCTGTCTTGCCCTAAATGCCCTCAACGATATGCCTATGAAAGTCAGTTTCAAGTGCACATGCGAATCCATACGGGTGAGAAGCCATATGTCTGTGAAACATGTGGTAAATGCTTCAAGCGTCTACAAGTTAGTATGATTACAGTTTTGTATTTTAGTCCATTTAGATGCCTAATGGTGGGGAGGTTTGTGCAGATGTGATATGCAGACTAGCTTTGAAGTCTTGAAATTTCCCAGCAAACAAATAGGTATTCACATCAGTTGTCATGTGTCTACTTTAACAACAAACAAGTTTTCAATGCTTGCCTTAGTTTTTGGAGATGACTCGTATTAACATTATTTTTATGTATATTATATATGATATGTGATTTGTGTGTGTTAGGTCAAAGGACATGAGTGCAGCTAATATGACATTTTATTGTGGCAACGTTTCACTCTCCAGGAGCTTTGTCACGTTGTTTGCTCCTGGAGAGCGAAACATTGCCACAATGAAATGCTGCATAAGCTGCATTTGTGTCCTTTTACATAGCATATTGTCAGTAATTTTACCAACATTATTATGATTGAAGAATTGAGACACTTATGCAACATATGGGAATCTTTATTGAAGAAACATTTCGCCACACAGTGGCTTCATCAGTCCAATACAGAGTAGAAATGGGTAAGGAGAGGAGGAGTTTGAGGTGTTCAGTCCCTCAGCCTGGAATTGATGTGTCTTGTAGGAAGTACAGCATAGGGTCAGAGAGGTGGCTTATATACTACAGTCAGGTGAGTCGAAGCAGGAGGAGGTGGGATCACAGTGGGACCTGCCACTAGTGTAAGTAGGTCGTTGTCCATTTATCACATCTGTCAGACACTGCAACATCATTGGATCTTGGTACAAAGACTTAACGCTTGTCCAACCTTTGGACAACGGCCTACTTACACTAGTGGCAGGTCCCACTGTGATCCCGCCACCTCCTGCTTCAACTCACCTGACTGCAGTATATAAGCCACCTCTCTGGCCCTATGCTGTACTTCCTACGAGAGTGATGGACTGAACACATCGATTCCAGGCTGAGGGACTGAACACCTCAAACTACTCCTCTCCTTACCCATTTCTACTTTGTATTGGATTGATGAAGCCACTGTGTGGCGAAACGTTTCTTCAGTAAAGATTCCCATATGTTGCACAAGTGCTTCAGTTCTTCAACTTGTCAGTTTTCAAAACCATTCATCACATTATTATGATTATATGTGATTGAGTCTGCAAGGGAGGTTGCTAATTGTATCATGTTTTTATTTTTTTGTAGTTTGCATGCAGTAGTTAAGATAGTTTTGTTTGGGGGGCTTCAGTGTTGCTGACTAATATAGCTGTCTACTGGATACAAGAGAAGAGCAAAGGAAGAGAGAGAAACAGTTTAAGATAATTTTTACAGTGTTGTTTGTGTTGTGAGAGATGCTGGGATAGGAGATGGGGACGACTACTTCAGTTACCTGATGCTCTTTAACCATATATTATTTATTTTGAAACTAATGCTGTAATCTTGATTTGCTTTATACAATTTTAAAAATTGCATTAATGATATTATTTTTTTTTTATGCTTCATCCTTCATGGGAAGTTCCTTGATGTTGGTGAATAGCTCTTGATTCCAGGAATCAAAGGTGCCTTTTCCTTCCTGGATCAGACCTGATTACTTTCCAGTTCCCAGGTGCTACATGTCTCTTATGGGTTTAGTGCTCCCAGTTAATAAAATAACAGTAATTTGTTATGTTTCAGCAATGCCGTGCACACCATCGCTCGAGTCATGAAAACCACAAAGAAACGTGTGTCCAATGCTATAAGACATTCGGAGACAAGACTAACTTACTACGTCACCGCCTCATGGTTCATAATCACCTTAAACGTTGGGTAAGACAAGAAAACTCAAAAAATTTTCTAGTCAGCATGTGTGGAAATATTCATTGTCTCAAGGGGTTTCTTACTTTTTATATATTGTGGAATTTTTTATAATTTTTATAATTTTTATTTGTTATGCTGAATTGTTATTTTCTTGATTGATGATCATTATTCTTTGGTAATTTTCAAGTTTCTTCTTCTGTTCTGCTATCATTTGATACATGGTTGGGTTCTTTACTTCTCCTCCAGGTGTGTGGTGTGTGTGCACAAAGTTATGCGTATTCTCAGGACCTCAGAAAACACCTGCAGAAGAAACACAACCTGACGTTTGAAAAACTTGATCGAACCAACAAGAAATCTAGGCATGAGGTAGAATGTTAATTATTGTGTGTGATTTATTACCATTGGTCCAGTGCTCAATGAGGGGGTTGTGCTTCAATGTCGTTCCCCTCCTTTATTTTTTGCCTGATTTCTTTTATTTTTGGTGTATGCATAGAAGTGCTTATGTAGATGAATATGACAAAGTTTCAATAAGATTGGCCAACAAACAATGGAGAAAAAAAATATTTACTGATTTTGACATATGGCAGCATGGCATGACAAAATGGCACTACGAGTGGTACTTCCGACAATTCTAACTGTTAGAATACGTTTAAAACAAATATTTAATGGTTACAATTCATCTAATATACCTTATTATTATGGTGAAAAAAATTACATTTGGTGCGCTTTTTTGACATTCACCAAAATATTTGCCTTTTCTTTCTTTCTTTCAACACATCGGTCGTATCCCACCGAGGCGGGGTGGCCCAAAAGGAAAAACGAAAGTTTCTCCTTTTACATTTAGTAATATGTACAGGAGAAGGGGTTACTAGCCCCTTGCTCCTGGCATTTTAGTTGCCTCTTACAACATGCATGGCGTACGGAGGAAGAATTCTGTTCCACTTCCCCATGGAGATAAGAGGAAATAAACAAGAACAAGAACTAGAGAGAAAATAGAAGAAAACCCAGAGGGGTGTGTATATATATGCTTGTACATGTATCTACAGTGTGACCTAAGTGTAAGTAGAAGTAGCAAGACTTACCTGAAATCTTGCATGTTTATGAGACAGACAAATGACACCAGCAATCCTACCATCATGTAAAACAATTACAGGCTTTCGTTTTACACTCACTTGGCAGGACGGTAGTACCTCCCTGGGCGGTTGCTGTCTACCAACCTACTACCTACAATATTTGCCTTTTACCCCCACAAAATAAAAAAATATTTGTGATATTCCAAAAAGTTCACTTTTGTCAATTCAAACACACTTTGTTTTATATTGTCTGTGAAAATCATTTCAGTCCAATCATTAATAATGGTCCAGTGACAAGCAATAGACCAAAATCCTAGTTTCGAGATATTTGGGTAAACGTGCGGACTTGCTAATTACGTCAAGAAATTAAGAAAAAAAACACGAAAATCACATTACTTTGGGTTTATTTATGCGATATAAGTAATTTCTTATTATTTCCTGTGTTAGAAACACCGTTTTATGTAGTGCTACCAGAGGTAACATAGAAAACCCTTCTCTTATAGGGAGGATCTAGCGCAATCATTTCATCAAGGTCAGCCACCACCTCTGGGTATAATATACAAATAATATTATTTTGGCTGGCTTTCTTATGCATTTATCCAAGTTATATTATGCATACTATCATTATTGAATAAATGATACAAACAGAAAAAGGATATTAGTAATAATAGCATCAGTATAAGACATCTTGTGAGTGATGATCAGATTGTTGTCATGGCAACTGGTTGTTTCATCGTCATTCGAGCTCCTCCCACCTCTGATATAAGCTCTTCCTACATTGTAATGATATTAAGTGGTAAATTTAGTGTATTAGAAAGAAAAATAGACAGGAAATTAAAAAACAAACAAAATATATATAAAAAATTTACCTCACACTTACGCACATATTTACCTGGCAGGTTGTCACTTGACATGTTTCAAGTAGCTATAATTTGCTTTAGAAACATCGTATTACGATGGGGTTTTCACCAAAATGTTCCCAGATACTTACACTATTTTTCTGTAAACAAAACCCAAAATCATATTTTTTCGCATAATTATCATGACAGCGTCAGAAATTGAAACACAAGCCCATCAAGGTATTATAGTTTTTTTTTTTTTTGTTTTTTGTTTTTTTAATTTTTAAAGTTACCAGTAGCTGTTGTACTTCATATCTTTTCCTGCATCAACTACTTCAGTCTATCTTCCGGCCTGGCATCACTGTTTCACTTTAGCCTCTGGCATGGCATCACTTCTTCAGCCTTGCCTCTGGCCTGGTCTCCTAAGTTGATAGTTATGTGCCATTAGCTACAGTTGAGTGTTAATGTTTGATGTATTAGTGCTGTCAAATGTTTAAATGGTCAGTGCTTTCTCTGTTTCCCTTTACAGTAAGACTTGCATAATTAACTTTAGTTACTAAGCAAATTTGAGATGGTGTTCCAGATTGTTTTTAGTGTTTGTGAGCACAGTACTGACAGGTTTTCAGGTTTACAGTGTCTCTCACGAATCAAATTACATTTAAAAAAAATCAACAATGCAACATGAATATTTAACATAAAATTGTATCTGAATATGTATAAAGAATAAAAGGACAATACCATAATTGGAGCAATGCACATATGACCGCACATAGGAGACTGAAACTTTAAACTAGTTAATGGACCAAGTTGGACTGAAACATCGTCGTAAGTTTCAGTAGCCTATGTTTGGGTTATTTGTGTATTGTTCCAATCATGGTATTGTCTTTTTAGTCTTTATGCCTATTCAGATTCTCCATCGAAAAGTGGAACAGAATTCTTCCTCCATAAGCCATGCATGTCGTAAGAGGCGATTAAAATGCCGGGAGCAAGGGGCTGGTAACTCCTCCTGTATACATTACTAAATTTTAAAAGAAAAACGTTTGTTTTTCTTTTTAGGTCACCCTGCCTTGGTGGGATATGGCTGGTTTGATAAAAAAAAAAACTATTTAGATATAATTCTAAGTTAAATATTCATGTTGTGTATCTGAATATGTATGAGTGTGTGTGTGTAGTTCCAAAGTGTTTCTGGTATATTCTGTCTTTTGCTGGATTCTGTATCAAGTATGACTGAAAGAATCATGTTCTTGATTTGAGGAATTTAAACTGCTTTCTCTCTCCTCTAATTAAACTGTATGACTTGTGGGTTTACCACTTCCCTTCAAAAATAATAATGTATTGAATTATGTGGGTTATAATAAGCGTGTATGCACCTGGAGAAGAGAGAAGTGTAGAGGAGAGAGAGAGATTTTGGGAAATGTTGAGTGAATGCGTGGGGAGTTTTGAATCAAGTGTGAGAGTAATGGTGGTTGGGGATTTTAATGCTAAAGTGGGTAAAAATGTTATGGAGGGAGTAGTAGGTAAATTTGGGGTGCCAGGGGTAAATGTAAATGGGGAGCCTTTAATTGAGCTATGTGTAGAAAGAAATTTGGTAATAAGTAATACATATTTTATGAAAAAGAGGATAAATAAATATACAAGGTATGATGTAGCACGTAATGAAAGTAGTTTATTAGATTATGTATTGGTGGATAAAAGGTTGATGGGTAGGCTCCAGGATGTACATGTTTATAGAGGGGCAACTGATATATCGGATCATTATTTAGTTGTAGCTACAGTTAGAGTAAGAGGTAGATGGGAAAAGAGGAAGGTGGCAACAACAAGTAAGAGGGAAGTGAAAGTGTATAAACTAAGGGAGGAGGAAGTTCGGGTGAGATATAAGCGACTATTGGCAGAAAGGTGGGCTAGTGCAAAGATGAGTAGTGGGGGGGTTGAAGAGGGTTGGAATAGTTTTAAAAATGCAGTATTAGAATGTGGGGCAGAAGTTTGTGGTTATAGGAGGGTGGGGGCAGGAGGAAAGAGGAGTGATTGGTGGAATGATGAAGTAAAGGGTGTGATAAAAGAGAAAAAGGTAGCTTATGAGAGGTTTTTACAAAGCAGAAGTGTTATAAGAAGAGCAGAGTATATGGAGAGTAAAAGAAAGGTAAAGAGAGTGGTGAGAGAGTGCAAAAGGAGAGCAGATGATAGAGTGGGAGAGGCACTGTCAAGAAATTTTAATGAAAATAAGAAAAAATTTTGGAGTGAGTTAAACAAGTTAAGAAAGCCTAGGGAAAATATGGATTTGTCAGTTAAAAACAGAGTAGGGGAGTTAGTAGATGGGGAGATGGAGGTATTGGGTAGATGGCGAGAATATTTTGAGGAACTTTTAAATGTTAAGGAAGAAAGGGAGGCAGTAATTTCATGCACTGGTCAGGGAGGTATACCATCTTTTAGGAGTAATGAAGAGCAGAATGTAAGTGTGGGGGAGGTACGTGAGGCATTACGTAAAATGAAAGGGGGTAAAGCAGCTGGAACTGATGGGATCATGACAGAAATGTTAAAAGCAGGGGGGGATATAGTGTTGGAGTGGTTGGTACTTTTGTTTAATAAATGTATGAAAGAGGGGAAGGTACCTAGGGATTGGCAGAGAGCATGTATAGTCCCTTTATATAAAGGGAAAGGGGACAAAAGAGACTGTAAAAATTATAGAGGAATAAGCTTACTGAGTATACCAGGAAAAGTGTACGGTAGGGTTATAATTGAAAGAATTAGAGGTAAGACAGAATGTAGGATTGCGGATGAGCAAGGAGGTTTTAGAGTGGGTAGGGGATGTGTAGATCAGGTGTTTACATTGAAGCATATATGTGAACAGTATTTAGATAAAGATAGGGAAGTTTTTATTGCATTTATGGATTTAGAAAAGGCATATGATAGAGTGGATAGAGGAGCAATGTGGCAGATGTTGCAAGTATATGGAATAGGTGGTAAGTTATTAAATGCTGTAAAGAGTTTTTATGAGGATAGTGAGGCTCAGGTTAGGGTGTGTAGAAGAGAGGGAGACTACTTCCCGGTAAAAGTAGGTCTTAGACAGGGATGTGTAATGTCACCATGGTTGTTTAATATATTTATAGATGGGGTTGTAAAGGAAGTAAATGCTAGGGTGTTTGGGAGAGGGGTGGGATTAAATTATGGGGAATCAAATTCAAAATGGGAATTGACACAGTTACTTTTTGCTGATGATACTGTGCTTATGGGAGATTCTAAAGAAAAATTGCAAAGGTTAGTGGATGAGTTTGGGAATGTGTGTAAAGGTAGAAAGTTGAAAGTGAACATAGAAAAGAGTAAGGTGATGAGGGTGTCAAATGATTTAGATAAAGAAAAATTGGATATCAAATTGGGGAGGAGGAGTATGGAAGAAGTGAATGTTTTCAGATACTTGGGAGTTGACGTGTCGGCGGATGGATTTATGAAGGATGAGGTTAATCATAGAATTGATGAGGGAAAAAAGGTGAGTGGTGCGTTGAGGTATATGTGGAGTCAAAAAACGTTATCTATGGAGGCAAAGAAGGGAATGTATGAAAGTATAGTAGTACCAACACTCTTATATGGGTGTGAAGCTTGGGTGGTAAATGCAGCAGCGAGGAGACGGTTGGAGGCAGCGGAGATGTCCTGTTTAAGGGCAATGTGTGGTGTAAATATTATGCAGAAAATTCGGAGTGTGGAAATTAGGAGAAGGTGTGGAGTTAATAAAAGTATTAGTCAGAGGGCAGAAGAGGGGTTGTTGAGGTGGTTTGGTCATTTAGAGAGAATGGATCACAGTAGAATGACATGGAAAGCATATAAATCTATAGGGGAAGGAAGGCGGGGTAGGGGTCGTCCTCGAAAGGGTTGGAGAGAGGGGGTAAAGGAGGTTTTGTGGGTAAGGGGCTTGGACTTCCAGCAAGCGTGCGTGAGCGTGTTAGATAGGAGTGAATGGAGACGAATGGTACTTGGGACCTGACGATCTGTTGGAGTGTGAGCAGGGTAATATTTAGTGAAGGGATTCAGGGAAACCGGTTATTTTCATATAGTCGGACTTGAGTCCTGGAAATGGGAAGTACAATGCCTGCACTTTAAAGGAGGGGTTTGGGATATTGGCAGTTTGGAGGGATATGTTGTGTATCTTTATATGTTTATGCTTCTAGACTGTTGTATTCTGAGCACCTCTGCAAAAACAGTGATAATGTGCGAGTGTGGTGAAAGTGTTGAATGATGATGAAAGTATTTTCTTTTTGGGGATTTTCTTTCTTTTTTGGGTCACCCTGCCTCGGTGGGAGACGGCCGACTTGTTGAAAAAAAAAAAAAAAAAAAAAATTATGTTTATCTTAATGTGTTATTTCAGGTTTATGTTGTGCCTGAGTTGGGAAGTCAGAACTCGAGTGCAGTTGTACAAGGAGCGGTGGAAATTGTTTGTGCTCTGGAGCATCGGAAAGTGCAGCAAGTTTTATGTGGCACATCTAGCACACTGAAGAAACCCAGAAAACATGATGTTGAGAATGCAGAGGAAGTTGACAACCCTGATGACCCATCGTCATTCCAGGACAATCCTGTAGCATTTGCTTCTCTTGTTGTTAATGAGCCTCCACCAGTACAAGAAACTGCTGTCACTGCTGCATCTGTATTAGTTCCCTCTGCTACCATAGCAATTCCCACACTAATTGAGAATAACCATATTCAAGCAGAGGAGAAAAGTGGTTTGAATGTAGTAGCAACAGCAGCAGCAGCAGCAGGAGAAAGAGAAGTCCAAAGCTTTGTAAGATTGGCTGGGATTACTTGTGTTGAATGTGGGGTTGAAACTTCCACACCATTACAGTGTGGACCATGTGGTGCACTGCTCTGCTCACAAGGACACTTAGATATTCATGTTGCATCAAATCATCACGTGATGTTTCAGTGTTCTGTTTGTGGTTTGCATTATGCAAGTCAGGGTGAATGTGTGGCTCATGTGACATCATCTCATTCATCACATTTGTTGGCTGTTCAAGGAGGTGCAACAACTTACCTTACTCCGCAGTCTTCTCAGTCCATTCAGATAGCCAGTGGCAGCACCCTACCACCTCAAATATGCTTACCTCTTCCGCATTCCCAGCCAACTCCACAGTGCCTCATGCAAGTAGGAGGTCGTTCATCTCAGGTCCCCCTTGTTATTGCACCAGCCAGAGCCAACACAGCTATACAACAAATAGGAACAAGTAATGTAATTCTTCAGTATCCAAATGTCACTTCTCTTCCATCAAGCTTTCAAGGCATACCTCATTCAGCAACACTGGATTCTACCAAGAGTCAAGGAAATCAGCCAGTCTTCACCATGACTGGTGTTCTTTCAGGACAACAAGCAACACAACCAAGAAATCAAAGAAAAGCTAATCAGAACCTAGATAAACAGAAGCAAGCAGTGCCATCAGTGTGTGCTATCACACTTCCTTCCAGTAATGATGGAAGCTTGATACTTACTGCAGCAGGCGAGACCCCATCTGTAAACCTCTCCTCTGTACAGAACATAGCTTCACTCCCTACTGTCTTTCCCCACACCAACAACAGTGGGGAAAATTCTACTTTTCTCATGGGAAATTTGACCATCAACTCTCAGCCAAATGATGGTGCACCTGTGTTACTGATGGGTTCACTGCCATTTAATAATTTATCAGTTGGATCCACCACTGTTTTGTCTCAAAATAAGGTGAGTGTTCTGTCTTTTAACCTTTTCGGGGTCTGTGCCATAGTTCTATGGCTTTGAAGCCAGTATCTGTGCTGTACTTCTATGCCATGAGCTCAGGTCAATCAGATAAGCTGTGAGTGGTAAATTTGGGCTTAGATGTGAGAGACTGGGTCAGTGTGGTAAGTGTGCACTGTGTCATAATAATCCTGCCCCATGCAGTGCATAATAAGAGAAAACTGTGACTGTGTTTTTGGTTGAAAATATCAACTTTACGGTGCATTTTTGAATGGTTTTTATGGTTGTATTCTCGGTTTCTTGGTATCATTTGATAGAATGGAAAATATATTACAGATACAGAGATGATTTTGATTGGTTTCAAGACTGAAAGTAGATTGAGATTGAGCTCAAAAGTAGCCAGTATTCCAGAGTAAACAAATCGCATCACTTGTCCAATACTCTTCCTGCTATTTGATCTAAAATGGATTCATGAATGCACTGACATTATTTATACAATTGTTACAATAATGCATAACAATAAATCTTTTATTTTTTTTGTGTGAATAAATATTCAAAATGGAATTCATGCATAAAGCCTGGGAACATAACTAATGAACAAAAGAAATGTTATTTTAGTGCCAGGAATGCCTACATTGTTTATTCTGGACCCTAATTTGAAATTGGCTAATTTCTGATCACTTTATTGGGTGGTTGAAATAGTTGAATGGGTGGTTACTTGTGCTCAGTCGATGAAATGGAAGACATACTAGCGAAATAGCTAAGAATTTGATTGCCTGGAACAATGTAATTGGCTTAAAATTGGACTCAAAGTGGGCAAAATCACTAATGCCTCAATATTGCCGACACAGAAAAATTTGCAAAGGCGTAGTATCGTCAGTTTTCCATCAAATTTTGTACTTTTTGTTTTATTACCTTCAGAAAAAGATTCTCTACCATTTCATGAGAAAAAAATATTTTTTTCTTAAATTCTTAGATCCTGTAGACACTTTTCAGATCTGGGGTCTAGACCCTGAAAGCGTTAATGAAATAATTTACTATAATAATAATAAAAATGTTATGGAGGGAGTAGTAGGTAAATTTGGGGTGCCAGGGGTAAATGTAAATGGGGAGCCTTTAATTGAGCTATGTGTAGAAAGAAATTTGGTAATAAGTAATACATATTTTATGAAAAAGAGGATAAATATACAAGGTATGATGTAGCACGTAATGAAAGCAGTTTGTTAGATTATGTATTGGTGGATAAAAGGTTGATGGGTAGGCTCCAGGATGTACATGTTTATAGAGGGGCAACTGATATATCGGATCATTATTTAGTTGTAGCTACAGTTAGAGTAAGAGGTAGATGGAAAAAGAGGAAGGTGGCAACAACAAGTAAGAGGGAGGTGAAAGTGTATAAACTAAGGGAGGAGGAAGTTCGGGCGAGATATAAGCGACTATTGGCAGAAAGGTGGGCTAGTGCAAAGATGAGTAGTGGGGGGGGGGGGTTGAAGAGGGTTGGAATAGTTTTAAAAATGCAGTATTAGAATGTGGGGCAGAAGTTTGTGGTCATAGGAGGGTGGGGGCAGGAGGAAAGAGGAGTGATTGGTGGAATGAAGAAGTAAAGGGTGTGATAAAAGAGAAAAAGGTAGCTTATGAGAGGTTTTTACAAAGCAGAAGTGTTATAAGAAGAGCAGAGTATATGGAGAGTAAAAGAAAGGTGAAGAGAGTGGTGAGAGAGTGCAAAAAGAGAGCAGATGAAAGAGTGGGAGAGGCACTGTCAAGAAATTTTAATGAAAATAAGAAAAAATTTTGGAGTGAGTTAAACAAGTTAAGAAAGCCTAGGGAAAGTATGGATTTGTCAGTTAAAAACAGAGTAGGGGAATTAGTAGATGGGGAGAGGGAGGTATTAGGTAGATGGCGAGAATATTTTGAGGAACTTTTAAATGTTGAGGAAGAAAGGGAGGTATACCATCTTTTAGGAGTGAAGAAGAGCAGAATGTAAGTGTGGTGGAGGTACGTGAGGCATTACATAGAATGAAAGGGGGTAAAGCAGTTGGAACTGATGGGATCATGACAGAAATGTTAAAAGCAGGGGGGGATATAGTGTTGGAGTGGTTGGTACTTTGGTTTAATAAATGTATGAAAGAGGGGAAGGTACCTAGGGATTGGCAGAGAGCATGTATAGTCCCTTTATATAAAGAGAAGGGGGACAAAAGAGATTGTAAAAATTATAGAGGAATAAGTTTACTGAGTATACCAGGAAAAGTATACGGTAGGGTTATAATTGAAAGAATTAGAGGTAAGACAGAATATAGAATTGCGGATGAGCAAGGAGGCTTCAGAGTGGGTAGGGGATGTGTAGATCAAGTGTTTACATTGAAGCATATATGTGAACAGTATTTAGATAAAGGTAGGGAAGTTTTTATTGCATTTATGGATTTAGAAAAGGCATATGATAGAGTGGATAGAGGAGCAATGTGGCAGATGTTGCAAGTGTATGGAATAGGTGGTAAGTTATTAAATGCTGTAAAGAGCTTTTATGAGGATAGTGAGGCTCAGGTTAGGGTATGTAGAAGAGAGGGAGAATACTTCCCGGTAAAAGTAGGTCTTAGACAGGGATGTGTAATGTCACCATGGTTGTTTAATATATTTATAGATGGGGTTGTAAAAGAAGTAAATGCTAGGGTGTTCGGGAGAGGGGTGGGATTAAATTATGGGGAATCAAATTCAAAATGGGAATTGACACAGTTACTTTTTGCTGATGATACTGTGCTTATGGGAGATTCTAAAGAAAAATTGCAAAGGTTAGTGGATGAGTTTGAGAATGTGTGTAAAGGTAGAAAGTTGAAAGTGAACATAGAAAAGAGTAAGGTGATGAGGGTATCAAATGATTTAGATAAAGAAAAATTGGATATCAAATTGGGGAGGAGGAGTATGGAAGAAGTGAATGTTTTCAGATACTTGGGAGTTGAAGTGTCGGCAGATGGATTTATGAAGGATGAGGTTAATCATAGAATTGATGAGGGAAAAAAGGTGAGTGGTGCGTTGAGGTATATGTGGAGTCAAAAAACGTTATCTATGGAAGCAAAGAAGGGAATGTATGAAAGTATAGTAGTACCAACACTCTTATATGAATGTGAAGCTTGGGTGATAAATGCAGCAGCGAGGAGACGGTTGGAAGCAGTGGAGATGTCCTGTCTAAGGGCAATGTGTGGTGTAAATATTATGCAGAAAATTCGGAGTGTGGAAATTAGAAGGTGTGGAGTTAATAAAAGCATTAGTCAGAGGGCAGAAGAGGGGTTGTTGAGGTGGTTTGGTCATTTAGAGAGAATGGATCAAAGTAGAATGACATGGAAAGCATATAAATCTATAGGGGAAGGAAAGAGGGGTAGGGGTCGTCCTCGAAAGGGTTGGAAAGAGGGGGTAAAGGAGGTTTTGTGGGCGATGGGCTTGGACTTCCAGCAAGCGTGCACGAGCGTATTAGATAGGAGTGAATGGAGACGAATGATACTTGGGACCTGACGATCTGTTGGAGTGTGAGCAGGGTAATATTTAGTGAAGGGATTCAGGGAAACTGGTTATTTTCATATAGTCGGACTTGAGTCCTGGAAATGGGAAGTA
This sequence comes from Cherax quadricarinatus, assembly GCF_038502225.1. Classification (NCBI taxonomy): domain Eukaryota; kingdom Metazoa; phylum Arthropoda; class Malacostraca; order Decapoda; family Parastacidae; genus Cherax; species Cherax quadricarinatus. The sequence goes on from NC_091317.1 coordinate 21,339,884, forward strand.
CAATGCCTGCACTTTAAAGGAGGGGTTTGGGATATTGGCAGTTTGGAGGGATATGTTGTGTATCTTTATACGTATATGCTTCTAAGCTGTTGTATTCTGAGCACCTCTGCAAAAGCAGTGATAATGTGTGAGTGTGGTGAAAGTGTTGAATGATGATGAAAGTATTTTCTTTTTGGGGATTTTCTTTCTTTTTTTGGGTCACCCTGCCTCGGTGGGAGACGACCGACTTGTTGAAAAAAAAAAAAAAATTATTGTTAACACATCGGCCATTTTCCACTGAAGCAGGGCGACTCATAAAAGAAGGAACACTTTCATCATCATCATTCACTCCATCACTGTCTTGCTAGAGACACACCTGCACTACAGTCAAGAAAACTGCAGCATATCATTTCATACGTGTAAAACGTATGGAATAATGGAATAGAGAAAAAGAAAGTTATTTTTTGGCATTGAAAAAACTGTTTCTTTTTGACTTGTAGCTAATGTTTTTGCTTTGACATAATATTAATATTATATGCATTATGGTTTCTACTAGACCAGTTGTCCCTGGATATGACAGAAACACTATCAGAGAGATGCTAAATTGAATGTCTCTCATTTATTGTTGTTTGACATTGATGACACAAAATTACCACATAGTAGATTGCTATTGCTCTTTTAGATAATAACATTTTGTGCATTTTTCTATTATTTGTACGTTATCCACATAATCTTCTTTCTTATTTGAGTCCAGTAGCCAGTTTTTTTTTTTTTACTTTTTATGACCCCCATGGGCACAGTGGGTTAGAATGCCTCGCATATAAGCCTGGTGTGTCATAAAAAGGTGACTAAAATGCCAGGAATAATGGGTTAGTAACCCCTTCCTCTGTATTCATTTACTAAGATACTGAAGAACATTTTAATATTAGGGTGCATAAATGTGTGTGGTTGTAGTACAGATGATAAGAGAATTGGATGTCGATTTTATAAATAACAAGAAACTGGATATTATAGCACTAAGTGAAACAAACCTAAAAGGGATGGGAGAATCTCAGTGGGGAGAAGTAAATGAGATTAGAGTGAGCATATCTGAAAGAATTAGAACTATTAAATAAGCCACTATGGAATGAAAAGAGAGGATATAAGTGTATAAATTCAAGAATTATGTGGACTAGAATATAGGGAGTTCACAAGAAGTGGGTTAGTGTTTGTGCACCTGGGTATAAGAGGTGTGCAGCAGAGAGAGAGATTTTGGGAGGTGTTAAGTGAATGTTTAGAAGGTGTTAAGCCAAGTGAGAGAATAATTGTGGTGAGAACCTAAATGCTAAAGGATGTAAGGCACAATGATAGCAATTTGTTAGACTATTAATAAATAAAAGGTTTATGGGTAAACTTCTGGATGTTCATGTTTTTAAATGAGCAGCAGATATGTCAGATCATTATTTAGTAGTATCTGTAATACTGTATTATTAAGAAGACGATGGTCTTCAAGGAGAATGGCATCAGTGGGTAAGAGAGAAGTGGAAGTAAATAAACTAAGGAAGGAAACAGAAAAGTTGTAAGCAACTATTGAGATTAACCCTTAAACTGTCCAAACGTAGATCTAAGTTCATGTGTGTAGCACTCCGAACGTAGATCTATTTTTTTTACATAAGAAAGCATGTAAAATAGAAAGTTTGGAGTTATACACACACGAATGTAGATCTACGTTTGGACAGTTTAAGAGTTAAATTGGGCTGGAAAGAATACAGGAAATGGGGAGGAGGTCGAGAAGGTATGGGGGTAAATTTAAGAATGCATTGCTGGAGTTTGCGGCAGAAGTTTGTTAGTGTACAGTGGACCCTCAGTTAACGACGTCATTGGATAACATAAAAATCGGATAACGACATGTTTTTGCTTCAGAATATTGGCTCAGTTAACGACAAAGAACTCGGTTAAAGACAATTGTCCCGAACGTGTCCACATACCATGGTAAAGAGGGTGATAAACACCATACAATTCAAGGAAAAGTTTGTAGAAAGATACAAAAGTGGTGGTGGTGGTGGTAGGGGTGGTGGTAGTGATGGTGGTAGAGGGTGGTAGTATGGGCCAACAGGTCTGCTGCAATGTTCCTGCTTTTTTATGTACACCAGCCAGGGTACTTCCCCATATACTAGCCAGGGTATTTCCCCACATACCAGCCAGGGTACTTCCCCACATACCAGCCAGGGTACTTCCCCACACACCAGCCAGGGTACTTCCATATATACCAGCCAGGGTACTTCCCCACACACATGATTTAATTTGATGGGGACTTGCACATGAGTAAATAGATTTTTTTTTTTTTAACAAGTCGGCCAGGGTGACCCAAAGGCAGGGTGACCCAAAAAGAAAGAAAAAATCCCCGAAAAGAAAATACTTTCATCATCATTCATCACTTTCACCTCACACATAATCACTGTTTTTGCAGAGGTGCCCAGAATACAACAGTTTAGAAGCATAGTATAGGTATAAAGATACGCAACATACCCCTCCAAACTGCCAGTATCCCTAACCCCTAATTTAGAGTGCAGGCATTGTACTTCCCATTTCCAGGGCTCAAGTCCGGCTATATAAAAATAACTGGTTTCCCTGAATCCCTTCACTAAATATTACCCTCCTCACACTCCAACAGTTCGTCAGGTCCTAAATATCGTTCGTCTCCATTCACTCCTATCAAACACGCTCACGCACGCTTGCTGGAAGTCCAAGCCCAACGCCCACAAAACCTCCTTCACCCGTTCCTTCCATCCTTTTCGAGTATGACCCCTACCCCGCCTTCCTTCCCCTACAGATTTATACGCTCTCCATGTCATTCTACTTTGATCCATTCTCTCTAAATGGCCAAACCACCTCAACAACACCTCTTCCGCTCTCTGACTAACACTTTTATTAACTCCACACCTAATTTCCACACTCTGAATTTTCTGCATAATATTTACACCACACATTGCCTTTAGACAGGACATTTCCATTACCTCCAACCGCCTCTCGCTGCAGCATTTACAACCTAAGCTTCACACCCATATAAGAGTGTTGGTACTACTATACTTTCATACATTCCCTTCTTTGCCTCCATAGATAACGTTTTTTATCGCCACATATACCTCAACGCACCACTCACCTGTTTTCTCTCATCAATTCTATGATTAACCTCATCCTTCATAAATCCATCCGCCAACACGTCAACTCCCAAATATCTGAAAACATTCACTTCTTCCATACTCCTCCTCCCCAATTTGATATCCAATTTTTCTTTATCTAAATAATTTGATACCCTCATCACCTTACTCTTTTCTATGTTCACTTTCAACTTTCTCTCTTTACGCACGCTCCCAAACTCGTCCACTAACCTTTGTAATTTTTCTTTAGAATCTCCCAAAAGCACAGTATTACAAGCAAAAAGTAACTGTGTCAATTCCCATTTTGTATTTGATTCCCCATAATTTAATCCCACCCCTCTCCCAGACACACTAGCATTTACTTCTTTTACAACCCCATCTATAAATATATTAAACAGCTATGGTGACATTACACATCCCTGTCTAAGACCTACTTTTACCGGGAAGTAGTCTCCCTCTCTTCTACACACCCTAACCTGAGCCTCGCTATCCTCATAAAAACTCTTTACAGCATTTAGTAACTTACCACCTATTCCATATACTTGCAACATCTGCCACATTGCTCCCCTATCCACTCTGTCATATGCCTTTTCTAAATCCATAAATGCAATAAAAACTTCCCTACCTTCTTGCTTGGGAAGCATTGAAAATTGGGTTTGGCAAATACAATTCTGTTAGTGGGATGGTTTGTGAAGGAACTGCCTAGTATGGGCCAACAGGCCTGCTGCAGTGTTCCTGCTTTCTTATGTGCAAACATTTATGGATGAACATCACCCTGACACAGCTGTTGCATGCCGTGCTGGCAACATGTACAATGACAATGTTGTGTCCCATTTTAGGGAAATCTTAAAGAGACGCCAGAAACAGAGCTCTCTTGACAGATTTTTGGTGCGACAGAGGTCCAGTGACTCTCAAGCTGGTCCTAGTGGCATTAAAAAACAAAGAAGGGAGGTAACCCTAGGAAAGGGCTTGTTACCTGAAGTCTTTATGGAAGGGGATTCCCCTCCCAAACAATTGTAAACTCCTCCATCCTCTGCCCTCCTCCCATCTCATCCATCACTCATCAAATATGTCTTCAATAAATTTAAGTGTTATTTTATTAATTATTAATGTATTTATTCTGCATGTCTCATTGTTTTCTGTGTAGGGAAATGTATATTTCATGTAAAAAAATTATTTTGTTTAATACTTTTGGGTGTCTGGAACGGATTAATTGGATTTCCATTATTTCTTGTGCATGAACATATTCGATAGGAGTGAATGGAGACGAATGGTATTTGGGGCCTGACGATCTGTTGGAGTGTGAGCAGGGTAATATTTAGTAAAGGGATTCAGGGAAACCAGGTATTATTATATAGCTGGACTTGAGTCCTGGAAATGGGAAGTACATACAATGCCTGCATTCTAAAGGAGGAGTTTCAGGATATTAGCAGTTTGGAGGGATATGTTGTGTATCTTTATACGTACGTATATGCTTCTAAACTGTTGTGTTCTGAGCACCTCTGCAAAAACAGTGATTATGTATGAGTGAGATGAAAGTGTTGAATGATGAAAGTATTTTCTTTTTGGGGATTTTCTTTCTTTTTGGGTCACCCTGCCTTGGTGGGAGACAGCCGACTTGTTAAAAAAAAAAAAATTGACAGAATCGGTTAAAGACAAACTCTCTGGAACAGATTAATGTTGTTAACTGAGGGTCCACTGTAAGTGGGTGAAGGATGGCTGTTGAGGCAAAAAAAAAAAAAACTATTGTAAGGGACAAATGTTACAAATGATTAGTTATTTGTAGCCCTAAGAACACGGCTAATTTTGTGGTGTTTTGTTTAATGTTGAGTAATGTAAAAAAAGTTAGTCTTGTCGAGGCTATTCCACTTATTACATCTTGTAAACATTTCCATTGTCTGCTACTTTGTTGAAAAAAGCTTTCTGGCATTATTTTGGCGACTCATGTTAACTTATGGTTATGGCATTGTGGTCTGCCAGTCAAGTAGGTTAGAAAATTTTCTTGTGTTCCTTCATGTGTGTTTTAACACTTATAGACAATTAAGATGATGTAAGAATATTTTCACTGGAAGACTGTCTATCAGGACCTGGGAGTTCCAGGAGAACCTAAGATATCCCAGTGAGATTTGCACCATATTAATTGTCATTTTTCTTTAGATGTAATGTTGATTGATCTAAACTAACTGTAATCTTCAAGCAGGTATTCACATTGTTTTTTTTTTAATGCACTAGCTGTATCCCACCAAGGCAGGTTGACCTGAAAGGAAAAACAAAAGTTTTTCTTTTTAAATTTAGTAATGTATACAGAAGAAGGGGTTACTAGCCCCTTGCTCTTGACATTTTAGTCACCTCTTATGACACACATGGCTTACAGAGGAAGAATTCTTTTCCACTTCCCCGTGGAGATAAGAGGAAATAAAGAACAAGAGCTGTTAAGAAAGTAGAAGAAAACCCAGGTCACACTACACATATATATACATGCATGTGTAGTGTGACCTAAGTGTAAGTAGAAGTAGCAAGATATACCTGTTATCCCACATGTTTATGAGACAAATAAGAGACACCAGCAATCCTACCATTTCCATTTCACAGTCACTTGGCAGGATGATAAGTATTCACATATGTATTAGCAGCATTTTTTTTTTTCAGCACTGGCCATCTTCCACCATGGCAGGGTGACCCCATAAAAAAAAATAAAAATAAAGTACATTATAAAATTTTTCTTGTAGCATTTAGTAATTTATACAGGAGAAGGGGTTCCCTGCTCCCAGCATTTTAGCCGCCTCTTACAACATGCATGGCGTACGGAGGAAGGAGTCTTTTTCTACTTTCCCAAGGATAATTTGCAGTACAGCCTCTCCTCACGTAGCGATGTACTTGTTTACCAACGCCTTGGACTTACGACGGGCTCTCTGACCAGCATTCACACCTAAATAACGTATATTAGAGCTGATTTCCTCTATTCTTTTTATTTCAATTTACAGTACACTGCTGTATAAACATTTAAAAATATATGAGAAATGTTATAAATGGTGCAAAGGCAACTTTAGAACAGTATCAAAGATGGTTGACACAAACTCACTGCCATTATAGTATGCTCCTCACTTAGCGACAAATTCGCTCAACGACGTGGTCATAGGAACGGAACTCCATCATTAAGTGAGGAGAGGCTGTATTTATTTAAATTTTTTATTTTACAGTACTAAATTTAATTGCATTTCTTATGTGTAATGTCTACTCAAATAATTTTTGTTCAGCAATGTAATGTAAGCAGCCAAACAAACACGTCTGTGGCGAGTGTTCTCTTAACACTAGCTGAAGCTTCTGCTAGTGAGGTCCCATCATCACTTTCACTGAGGAACTCTCCAAGAGATGCAGAGGAACGCCTCAAGTACCACCCTGCCATGACTGTCACAAAAATGCCACCACAGAAAACATGTGAAGGTTAGTCATTGCCAATATATTAATTTTATTCTTAAAGTGGGATTTTTTCACTGAGCAGTATGAACTAGCATATGGGATATATGTACAGTATACAGATTTTGGATATTGCATCTGGTGTAAAGAGTTGAACTGAAATGACTTTTATTACATTTAATTTATTGTCATATTAAACCATACCACAGTTGGGGTTAGAACCCACAATCAGAAAGTCTCGAAACTCCAGTCCAACACGTTAGCATCAGTCTGGAATTCTAACCCCACCCATGGTATGGTTTGTTGCAATTGTGTTATTATGATTTTGTGAGTTATTGTCATATTAATGGAAGTGAAAGAACCATTTCCTAGTGAAAATAGATCTTAAATAGGGGTTGCATGATGTTGCTATGGTTGTTTAATATGGTTATAGATGAGATTGTAAAATAAGTGAATGCAAGGATCTTGAAGATTTTTTTTTTTTTTTTTTTCAACAAGTTGGCCGTCTCCCACCGAGGATTAAAAGACGTATATTCTACAAAGTGGGAGTTGTCACATTAGCTCTTTGTTGACGACTTAGTTTTTTGGGGGAAGTTCTGAAGACTGGTTGCGAAAGTTGGTGAATAAATTTGAGAGGGTTTGTGAAAGTAGGAAATTGTAAGCGAACATAGAAAAGAGCAAGGCGGTGATGATAGCAAAAAGTCTAGGCAATAACAGATTAAATATCAGATTGGAAGGAGAAAGTATGGAGGAAGTCAGCAGATGGGTCTGTGAAAGATGAAACTAACACTAGAATAGATGAGAAGAAAAAAAGTAGGTATGTTGAGGCATCTGTGGAAAGAAAAAATTTATGGAAGTAGACTGGGGAATGCACCAGGATATAGTGGTACCATCATTTTTATATGGGTAGAAGGCATGGACTTCAAACCTTGCAGCAAGGAGGCAGTAGAGATGTCATGTTTAAAGGAAATATATGAATAGTATGCAACAATTCAGAGCATAGAAATTAAACAGTGTGGACAGCAGGGAGTTTTGAGGATTGTTAAGGTGGTTTGGGCATTTAGAGAGGTTAGAGAGAGATTGGATAATAAAAGAGAGGTGTATAAATCTGGGATGGAAAGTAGGAGAGATAGGGGTCATCCAAAGGAATGGTTGGAGGGAGGGAATAAAGGAGGCCTTGAGTATTGAGGAATCATATTAAAAATGGTATTAAATACAACCAAGTCTTCCTTGGTTGGAGACAGCTTTGTAAAATTTCCCACATTAATATTTGGATAATGTTGAACTTTATTTGTGGCAAAGATTAATACCGAAAATAATTATTTTTTGCAGAAGTACCAAACATTGTGGATGGTCCAAATCTTCTTCAGTCTTTAGTGGGACTTCCTGTTGAGAATGAGATTCATACATCAGACCCACCTTTACTTCATACTGCACAGGTTAGGGCTGTAGTTGGTGCTATTATTTATTATTATTAACTTATTTATTTATATATTATTATTGTTACAGTATTATTAATGGTGTGTAACTTTGTTGAGTGACTCATCATTAGATCATTATGTTGTTGCATTTCTGGCAAGACAACTAGATAGAAAGTGATACTGAGTGTATTTTCTTTTTTGGTCACCTGCCTCAGTGGAAAATAGCCTATGTGTTTCTTTCCATAAGAAGGAATCACAGCCTAGCTTTATCTACAGTTCATTGAGAAATGTACTGTGCATGGAGAGGCAATTGCTGCTGATGCCGAGGTTAACTCCGCCCATGTAGTATACTTTCTCTTTCATTACGAAAGATAATGTAATCTTGTGAACTGCAAAAGAAATATTACTTAATTATTATTTATATTTTATTTTTTTTATTTTTTTTTTTTTTTTTTTTTTTTTTTTTTTAGAGGTAGTAGGTTGGTAGACAGCAACCACCCAGGGAAGTACTACCGTCCTGCCAGATGACTGTGAAACAAAAACCTGTAACTGTTTTGCATGATGGTAGGATTGCTGGTTTCTTTTTCTGTCACATAAACACGCTAAGATAACAGGGATATCTTGCTACTCCTACTTACACTTTGGTCACACTTCACAGACACGCACATGCATATATATATATACATACATCTAGGTTTTTCTCCTTTTTCTAAATAGCTCTTGTTCTTTTTTATTTCTTCTATTGTCCATGGGGAAGTGGAAAAGAATCTTTTCCTCCGTAAGCCATGCGTGTCGTATGAGGCGACTAAAATGCCGGGAGCAATGGGCTAGTAACCCCTTCTCCTGTATACAATTACTAAAAAAAGAGAAGAAGAAAAACTTTATAAAACTGGGTTGCTTAAATGTGCGTGGATGTAGTGCGGATGACAAGAAACAGATGATTGCTGATGTTATGAATGAAAAGAAGTTGGATGTCCTGGCCCTAAGCGAAACAAAGCTGAAGGGGGTAGGAGAGTTTCAGTGGGGGGAAATAAATGGGATTAAATCTGGAGTATCTGAGAGAGTTAGAGCAAAGGAAGGGGTAGCAGTAATGTTAAATGATCAGTTATGGAAGGAGAAAAGAGAATATGAATGTGTAAATTCAAGAATTATGTTGATTAAAGTAAAGGTTGGATGCGAGAAGTGGGTCATAATAAGCGTGTATGCACCTGGAGAAGAGAGGAATGCAGAGGAGAGAGAGAGATTTTGGGAGATGTTAAGTGAATGTATAGGAGCCTTTGAACCAAGTGAGAGAGTAATTGTGGTAGGGGACTTGAATGCTAAAGTAGGAGAAACTTTTAGAGAGGGTGTGGTAGGTAAGTTTGGGGTGCCAGGTGTAAATGATAATGGGAGCCCTTTGATTGAACTTTGTATAGAAAGGGGTTTAGTTATAGGTAATACATATTTTAAGAAAAAGAGGATAAATAAGTATACACGATATGATGTAGGGCGAAATGACAGTAGTTTGTTGGATTATGTATTGGTAGATAAAAGACTGTTGAGTAGACTTCAGGATGTACATGTTTATAGAGGGGCCACAGATATATCAGATCACTTTCTAGTTGTAGCTACACTGAGAGTAAAAGGTAGATGGGATACAAGGAGAATAGAAGCATCAGGGAAGAGAGAGGTGAAGGTTTATAAACTAAAAGAGGAGGCAGTTAGGGTAAGATATAAACAGCTATTGGAGGATAGATGGGCTAATGAGAGCATAGGCAATGGGGTCGAAGAGGTATGGGGTAGGTTTAAAAATGTAGTGTTAGAGTGTTCAGCAGAAGTTTGTGGTTACAGGAAAGTGGGTGCAGGAGGGAAGAGGAGCGATTGGTGGAATGATGATGTAAAGAGAGTAGTAAGGGAGAAAAAGTTAGCATATGAGAAGTTTTTACAAAGTAGAAGTGATGCAAGGAGGGAAGAGTATATGGAGAAAAAGAGAGAGGTTAAGAGAGTGGTGAAGCAATGTAAAAAGAGAGCAAATGAGAGAGTGGGTGAGATGTTATCAACAAATTTTGTTGAAAATAAGAAAAAGTTTTGGAGTGAGATTAACAAGTTAAGAAAGCCTAGAGAACAAATTGATTTGTCAGTTAAAAATAGGAGAGGAGAGTTATTAAATGGAGAGTTAGAGGTATTGGGAAGATGGAAGGAATATTTTGAGGAATTGTTAAATGTTGATGAAGATAGGGAAGCTGTGATTTCGTGTATAGGGCAAGGAGGAATAACATCTTGTAGGAGTGAGGAAGAGCCAGTTGTGAGTGTGGGGGAAGTTCGTGAGGCAGTAGGTAAAATGAAAGGGGGTAAGGCAGCCGGGATTGATGGGATAAAGATAGAAATGTTAAAAGCATGTGGGGATATAGTTTTGGAGTGGTTGGTGCAATTATTTAATAAATGTATGGAAGAGGGTAAGGTACCTAGGGATTGGCAGAGAGCATGCATAGTTCCTTTGTATAAAGGCAAAGGGGATAAAAGAGAGTGCAAAAATTATAGGGGGATAAGTCTGTTGAGTGTACCTGGTAAAGTGTATGGTAGAGTTATAATTGAAAGAATTAAGAGTAAGACGGAGAATAGGATAGCAGATGAGCAAGGAGGCTTTAGGAAAGGTAGGGGGTGTGTGGACCAGGTGTTTACAGTGAAACATATAAGTGAACAGTATTTAGATAAGGCTAAAGAGGTCTTTGTGGCATTTATGGATTTGGAAAAGGCGTATGACAGGGTGGATAGGGGGGCAATGTGGCAGATGTTGCAAGTGTATGGTGTAGGAGGTAGGTTACTGAAAGCAGTGAAGAGTTTTTACGAGGATAGTGAGGCTCAAGTTAGAGTATGTAGGAAAGAGGGAAATTTTTTCCCAGTAAAAGTAGGCCTTAGACAAGGATGTGTGATGTCACCGTGGTTGTTTAATATATTTATAGATGGGGTTGTAAGAGAAGTAAATGCGAGGGTCTTGGCAAGAGGCGTGGAGTTAAAAGATAAAGAATCACACACAAAGTGGGAGTTGTCACAGCTGCTCTTTGCTGATGACACTGTGATCTTGGGAGATTCTGAAGAGAAGTTGCAGAGATTGGTGGATGAATTTGGTAGGGTGTGCAAAAGAAGAAAATTAAAGGTGAATACAGGAAAGAGTAAGGTTATGAGGATAACAAAAAGATTAGGTGATGAAAGATTGAATATCAGATTGGAGGGAGAGAGTATGGAGGAGGTGAACGTATTCAGATATTTGGGAGTGGACGTGTCAGCGGATGGGTCTATGAAAGATGAGGTGAATCATAGAATTGATGAGGGAAAAAGAGTGAGTGGTGCACTTAGGAGTCTGTGGAGACAAAGAACTTTGTCCTTGGAGGCAAAGAGGGGAATGTATGAGAGTATAGTTTTACCAACGCTCTTATATGGGTGTGAAGCGTGGGTGATGAATGTTGCAGCGAGGAGAAGGCTGGAGGCAGTGGAGATGTCATGTCTGAGGGCAATGTGTGGTGTGAATATAATGCAGAGAATTCGTAGTTTGGAAGTTAGGAGGAGGTGCGGGATTACCAAAACTGTTGTCCAGAGGGCTGAGGAAGGGTTGTTGAGGTGGTTCGGACATGTAGAGAGAATGGAGCAAAACAGAATGACTTCAAGAGTGTATCAGTCTGTAGTGGAAGGAAGGCGGGGTAGGGGTCGGCCTAGGAAGGGTTGGAGGGAGGGGGTAAAGGAGGTTTTGTGTGCGAGGGGCTTGGACTTCCAGCAGGCATGCGTGAGCGTGTTTGATAGGAGTGAATGGAGACAAATGGTTTTTAATACTTGACGTGCTGTTGGAGTGTGAGCAAAGTAACATTTATGAAGGGATTCAGGGAAACCGGCAGGCCGGACTTGAGTTCTGGAGATGGGAAGTACAGTGCCTGCACTCTGAAGGAGGGGTGTTAATGTTGCAGTTTTAAAAACTGTAGTGTAAAGCACCCTTCTGGCAAGACAGTGATGGAGTGAATGATGGTGAAAGTTTTTCTTTTTCGGGCCACCCTGCCTTGGTGGGAATCGGCCGGTGTGATAATAAATAAAAAAAATTTTATTTTTTATTTATTAACACATCGGCCATTTCCCACCAAGGCAGGGTGGCCCGAAAAAGAAAATCTTTTATCATCATTCACTCCATCACTGTCTTGCCAGAGGCATGCTTACACTACAGTTATAAAACTGAAACATTAACACCCTTCCTTCAGAGTGCCAGCACTGTACTTTCCATCTCCAGGAATCAAATCCGGTCTGTGGGTTTCCCTGAATCCCTTCATAAATGTTACCTTGCTTATACTCCAACAACATGTCAAGTCCTAAAAACCATTTGTCTCCATTTGCTCCTATCTGATACGTTCACACACACTTGCTGAAAGTCCAAGCCCCTCGCACACGAAACCTCCTTTACCCCCTCCCTACAACCTTTCCTAGGATGACCCCTACCCCGCCTTTCCTCCACTACAGATTTATACACTCTCGAAGTCATTTTATTTTGTTCCATCTTTTATACATGTTCAAACCATCTCAATAACCCATCCTCAGCCCTCTGGATAATAGTTTTGGTAATCCCGCATCTCCTCCTAATCTCCAAACTACAGATTCTCTGTATTATATTCACAACACACATTGTCCTCAGACATGACATCTCCACGGCTTCCAGCCTCCGTCTTGTTGCAACATTCACCACCCATACCTCACACCCATACAAGAGCAATGGTATAACTATACTCTCATACATTTCCCTCTTTGCTTTCATGGATAAAGTTTTTTGTCTCCACAGACTCCTCAGCGCACCTCTCACCTTTTTCCCCTCGTCAGTTCTGTGATTCACCTCATCTTTCTTAGACCCATCTGCTGACACATCCACTCCCAAATATCTGAATACATTCACCTCCTCCATACTCTCTCCTCCAATCTGATATCCAATCTTCCATTATCTAATTTTTTTGTTATCCTTATCACCTTACTCTTTCCTATATTCTCTTTTAATTTCCTTCTTTTACATACCCTACCAAACTCATCAGCCAACCTCTGCAACTTCCCTTCAGAATCTCCCAAAAGCACAGTGTCATCAGCAAAGAGCAATTGTGACAACTCCCACTTTGTGTTAGATTCTTTATCTTTTAAACCCACACCTCTTGCCGACACCAAAGCATTCATTTCTCTTACAACTCCATCTATAAATGTATTGAATAACCATGGTGACATCACACATCCCTGTCTAAGGCCTACTTTTACTGGGAAGTAATCTCCCTCTCACCTACATACTCTAACCTTAGCCTCACTATCCTCAAAAGTCTGTCTAATTCTTAAGTAGTTCTTAAGCATTAGGATTAGTTTGCCTGAATTGGATTGCATTCTAGTGGCTTTCTTTTGTGCCTACCATTGTTTTATTACATGTAAACTATGTTATTGTGTATGGCTTAAAGGAATATAAATTTGTATTTGTATTTGTAAAGTTGTTTTAACAAGACAAAGAAATACAGGAAATACAGATTGTATCAGCATTTATTTTGTTTATTTTTGGCACCTTCCCATAATATATTTTATTCTCACAGTGCCCTGCATTGCCCATAATGCACCACATTACCAATACTGCATTCTGCATTTTGTAATAGGCAGTGTAATGATTTTAGCATGTTCAGTCTCGTACCTGGTAGTTCATACCCAGGATGACATGGGGTTGAATCCCACTATGAGATGGGACATATAACAAAGTATCTTAAAACCTTACATTGTCACTTAGCAGCAAAGAAATACCTTGGAGTTAGTTGACTGTTGTCGGTGGCGAGGACCTAGAATAGGATTCTAGTGGAAATAAGCTACATTTATTGGCTTTATTGTGTTTTCCTGGATTACTAACCATTGGCAGTTAATAATCTGTATTGTCTTTTTTTACTAGATTTATTTTCCTATACTGCAGATGTATTTTATTACAGGAAGCTGAAAATATATGTAGTCAAGAACCTCCACAAGAAGTGAGTGTTCAGATTATCCAGCCTCGGCGACGAAAGTCTAAAGCCGAGTCAAAAACAAAATTATTTTGGGAGAAGGAAGCATCACGAACACAAAGGTATGTCGCCTTGAGCTATTACTCAGTAACTGTATATATCTGAAAGGGGTCAAAGGGCTGTAAACAGGTACTTGTTGACAGGATTTTCTTTGTATCTCAGATCCTCATCCAGACTTAAGAAATTGTTTTGCTTTTTTACTTACTGTCTTCTTTATAGTTTAGATAATGCAATTTTTTCCATTTACAATGGAAACTCATTTTTCAGCCGTAATCCATTCCAGGTCGGCCTAAATTCAAAATGCCCTAAATTTGAAGCAGTATTTCTCATAAGAATTAATGTAAATACATTTAATCCATTTCAAACACCCAAAAATACAGTATTCACAAAAAATAATTTTTTTAAAGATTAATTATAGTTTTACATACACAAAACAATGATAACTAAATAAAATAAATTAAGAACATTTGAATCACTATTACATACCTTTATTGAAGACTTGTTGGCTTCGCATCCCTTATCACACTGTGTATGCCACTACGATTATTAAATCTCTCAAACCAACCTTTGCTGGTCTTAACCCTTAAACTGTCCAAACAGATCTACGTTCACATGCATAGTACTCCAAAAGTAGATCTACGTTTTTTTACATACAGTGGAACCTCTACTTGCGAGTTTAATCCGTTCCATGACCTTGCTCGTAACTGGATTTGCTCGTTTGCAGAGTCAATTTTCCTCATTTAAATTAATTGAAATGCAATTAATCCATTCCATTGGAATTCTGTACTTCAATAATTTCGCTAATATCAACTCTACAGCTTATTTATCTATCTCACTTCATCTAATATGACATAATAAACAATATAAATAACATAGAAACCTGATATATACTGTGAATAAAACATGTCATTCATGTAGTGGTATGGGCGGTGTTGGCGGTGGACGAGAGTTTGTCTGGAGACCGGGCAAACTACTTCATGAATAATTTTGCTAATATCATCTATACAGCTTATTTATACATCACAGTTCATCTAATATGACATAAACAATATAAATAATATAGAAACACGATATATACTCTAAAATGAATAAAATATGTCATTATGTAACAGGTGGAGGCGGCCACAACCACTCCCTCTTTGTTGCGGTAAACACTGCCATCTAGTGATGGCCTTTTGAAGCCATCTGTTATTATAATTATTATATGTAGTACATTATTATTATATATATTATTATTATTATTGTATTATATTATACTACTGTTATTATTATACGTATTACGTATTATTATACATATTATTATTATTATTATTATTATTATTATTATTATTATTATTACTAGTAGGTTGGTAGACAGCAACCACCCAGGGAAGTACTACCGTCCTGCCAGATGACTGTGAAACAAAAACCTGTAACTGTTTTGCATGATGGTAGGATTGCTGGTTTCTTTTTCTGTCTCATAAACACGCTAAGATAACAGGGATATCTTGCTACTCCTACTTACACTTTGGTCACACTTCATAGACACGCACATGCATATATATATATATACATACATCTAGGTTTTTCTCCTTTTTCTAAATAGCTCTTGTTCTTTTTATTTCTTCTATTGTCCATGGGGAAGTGGAAAAGAATCTTTCCTCCGTAAGCCATGCGTGTCGTATGAGGCGACTAAAATGCCGGGAGCAATGGGCTAGTAACCCCTTCTCCCGTATACAATTACTAAAAAAGAGAAGAAGAAAAACTTTATAAAACTGGGTTGCTTAAATGTGCGTGGATGTAGTGCGGATGACAAGAAACAGATGATTGCTGATGTTATGAATGAAAAGAAGTTGGATGTCCTGGCCCTAAGCGAAACAAAGCTGAAGGGGGTAGGAGAGTTTCAGTGGGGGGAAATAAATGGGATTAAATCTGGAGTATCTGAGAGAGTTAGAGCAAAGGAAGGGGTAGCAGTAATGTTAAATGATCAGTTATGGAAGGAGAAAAGAGAATATGAATGTGTAAATTCAAGAATTATGTGGATTAAAGTAAAGGTTGGATGCGAGAAGTGGGTCATAATAAGCGTGTATGCACCTGGAGAAGAGAGGAATGCAGAGGAGAGAGAGAGATTTTGGGAGATGTTAAGTGAATGTATAGGAGCCTTTGAACCAAGTGAGAGAGTAATTGTGGTAGGGGACTTGAATGCTAAAGTAGGAGAAACTTTTAGAGAGGGTGTGGTAGGTAAGTTTGGGGTGCCAGGTGTAAATGATAATGGGAGCCCTTTGATTGAACTTTGTATAGAAAGGGGTTTAGTTATAGGTAATACATATTTTAAGAAAAAGAGGATAAATAAGTATACACGATATGATGTAGGGCGAAATGACAGTAGTTTGTTGGATTATGTATTGGTAGATAAAAGACTGTTGAGTAGACTTCAGGATGTACATGTTTATAGAGGGGCCACAGATATATCAGATCACTTTCTAGTTGTAGCTACACTGAGAGTAAAAGGTAGATGGGATACAAGGAGAATAGAAGCATCAGGGAAGAGAGAGGTAAAGGTTTATAAACTAAAAGAGGAGGCAGTTAGGGTAAGATATAAACAGCTATTGGAGGATAGATGGGCTAATGAGAGCATAGGCAATGGGGTCGAAGAGGTATGGGGTAGGTTTAAAAATGTAGTGTTAGAGTGTTCAGCAGAAGTTTGTGGTTACAGGAAAGTGGGTGCAGGAGGGAAGAGGAGCGATTGGTGGAATGATGATGTAAAGAGAGTAGTAAGGGAGAAAAAGTTAGCATATGAGAAGTTTTTACAAAGTAGAAGTGATGCAAGGAGGGAAGAGTATATGGAGAAAAAGAGAGAAGTTAAGAGAGTGGTGAAGCAATGTAAAAAGAGAGCAAATGAGAGAGTGGGTGAGATGTTATCAACAAATTTTGTTGAAAATAAGAAAAAGTTTTGGAGTGAGATTAACAAGTTAAGAAAGCCTAGAGAACAAATGGATTTGTCAGTTAAAAATAGGAGAGGAGAGTTATTAAATGGAGAGTTAGAGGTATTGGGAAGATGGAAGGAATATTTTGAGGAATTGTTAAATGTTGATGAAGATAGGGAAGCTGTGATTTCGTGTATAGGGCAAGGAGGAATAACATCTTGTAGGAGTGAGGAAGAGTCAGTTGTGAGTGTGGGGGAAGTTCGTGAGGCAGTAGGTAAAATGAAAGGGGGTAAGGCAGCTGGGATTGATGGGATAAAGATAGAAATGTTAAAAGCAGGTGGGGATATAGTTTTGGAGTGGTTGGTGCAATTATTTAATAAATGTATGGAAGAGGGTAAGGTACCTAGGGATTGGCAGAGAGCATGCATAGTTCCTTTGTATAAAGGCAAAGGGGATAAAAGAGAGTGCAAAAATTATAGGGGGATAAGTCTGTTGAGTGTACCTGGTAAAGTGTATGGTAGAGTTATAATTGAAAGAATTAAGAGTAAGACGGAGAATAGGATAGCAGATGAACAAGGAGGCTTTAGGAAAGGTAGGGGGTGTGTGGACCAGGTGTTTACAGTGAAACATATAAGTGAACAGTATTTAGATAAGGCTAAAGAGGTCTTTGTGGCATTTATGGATTTGGAAAAGGCGTATGACAGGGTGGATAGGGGGGCAATGTGGCAGATGTTGCAAGTGTATGGTGTAGGAGGTAGGTTACTGAAAGCAGTGAAGAGTTTTTACGAGGATAGTGAGGCTCAAGTTAGAGTATGTAGGAAAGAGGGGAATTTTTTCCCAGTAAAAGTAGGCCTTAGACAAGGATGTGTGATGTCACCGTGGTTGTTTAATATATTTATAGATGGGGTTGTAAGAGAAGTAAATGCGAGGGTCTTGGCAAGAGGCGTGGAGTTAAAAGATAAAGAATCACACACAAAGTGGGAGTTGTCACAGCTGCTCTTTGCTGATGACACTGTGCTCTTGGGAGATTCTGAAGAGAAGTTGCAGAGATTGGTGGATGAATTTGGTAGGGTGTGCAAAAGAAGAAAATTAAAGGTGAATACAGGAAAGAGTAAGGTTATGAGGATAACAAAAAGATTAGGTGATGAAAGATTGAATATCAGATTGGAGGGAGAGAGTATGGAGGAGGTGAACGTATTCAGATATTTGGGAGTGGACGTGTCAGCGGATGGGTCTATGAAAGATGAGGTGAATCATAGAATTGATGAGGGAAAAAGAGTGAGTGGTGCACTTAGGAGTCTGTGGAGACAAAGAACTTTGTCCTTGGAGGCAAAGAGGGGAATGTATGAGAGTATAGTTTTACCAACGCTCTTATATGGGTGTGAAGCGTGGGTGATGAATGTTGCAGCGAGGAGAAGGCTGGAGGCAGTGGAGATGTCATGTCGGAGGGCAATGTGTGGTGTGAATATAATGCAGAGAATTCGTAGTTTGGAAGTTAGGAGGAGGTGCGGGATTACCAAAACTGTTGTCCAGAGGGCTGAGGAAGGGTTGTTGAGGTGGTTCGGACATGTAGAGAGAATGGAGCGAAACAGAATGACTTCAAGAGTGTATCAGTCTTTAGTGGAAGGAAGGCGGGGTAGGGGTCGGCCTAGGAAGGGTTGGAGGGAGGGGGTAAAGGAGGTTTTGTGTGCGAGGGGCTTGGACTTCCAGCAGGCATGCGTGAGCGTGTTTGATAGGAGTGAATGGAGACAAATGGTTTTTAATACTTGACGTGCTGTTGGAGTGTGAGCAAAGTAACATTTATGAAGGGATTCAGGGAAACCGGCAGGCCGGACTTGAGTCCTGGAGATGGGAAGTACAGTGCCTGCACTCTGAAGGAGGGGTGTTAATGTTGCAGTTTAAAAACTGTAGTGTAAAGCACCCTTCTGGCAAGACAGTGATGGAGTGAATGATGGTGAAAGTTTTTCTTTTTCGGGCCACCCTGCCTTGGTGGGAATCGGCCGGTGTGATAATAAAAAAAAAAAAATAATATATTATTACTATTATTATTATTACTATTATTATTATTACTATTATTATTATTATATAAATAATATGTAATTTTTATTCACACAAAAAATATAAGATTTACTGTTATTCCTTATTGCAATAATTGTATAAATAATGTCAACCCATTCACGACTGCATATTGGAATGGACAGTGACGTCATTTGTTTACTCTGAAACAGCCAAGCAATGGACCATTTCTCCTAGGTTGAGCTCTATCTCAAGGTACTTTTTGTCGTGAAAGCAATCAAAATCATATCTATTTCTGTAATATATCTTCCATTCTATCAAATGAGACCAAAAAAACGAGAATACTACCATAAAAACCATTCGAAATTACCGCTAGGGGGTGGCTAATTGCCGAGAAGTGAACTCCATTATTTATGCTTAGATTTCTTTCATTTTTGGTGTAGGTTAAGAAGCATCTTTCCATCGTACGTTGCCCAAGTTTCAATAAGATAGTCCAACAAACAAATGAGATACAATTCCCGAGATCAAGGAACCTGCCTTGAGGTCTGCTCACTGGTGGAAATTTTGCTCGCATATGGAAGCAAAAAATCGACCCAACGACTGCTCGTATTTGGAAAAATTTGCATGTGGACACGCTCGCAAGTAGAGGTTCCACTGTATTTTCAAATATGTATAACAAAAAAAAACGTAGATCAAAGTTTTTTTACACATTTTCAAATGTAAAAAAAAAAAGAACCTCTACGTTTTATACATACTTTCAAATGTTGAAAAAACGTAGATCTATGTTTGGACAGTTTAAGGGTTAAATTCACCAATATGAGCACTAGTTCCCGGCATTTTTTCTTGTTCACCTGGGTGTACGTCGACTGGTGTGGGTCGCATCTTTGGGGACAAGATTAAGGACCCCAATGGAAATAAGTTAGACAGTCCTCAATGATGCACTGACTTTCTCGGGTTATCCTGGGTGGCTAACCCTCTGGGGTTAATTGTTTCTTGGGTAATTGTTTCTCGTTAAGCCACACCAACAACAGTCTCTCCACATCTTCGAATAGTATTTGCGATCTCTGTTTTGTAAGCATATTTGCACCATTCACAACAACAGCTTCCTTGATTGCCTTTTCCTTGGCCAAGATAGTAGCGATGGTTGAATGGGGTTTGTTATATAATCTACCCAACTCGGAGACGCACACTCCACTTTCGCATTTTGCGATGATCTCTTTCTTCAATTCAATAGTATTTCTTACCCTCTTTACCACAGGGCTGGCACTAGAAGCTTTCTTTGGGCCCATGTTGGCTTATTTAGCAGTTACAAGCACTAAAAACAATGGACTATGACAAAATGTATCGCATCTATGCGTGGAATCGTCCACACTGGCTTTGTAAATAATGTAATGGCACACTGGCCACACTGGAAGAACTGTTCGATACTCAAACAGAGCAGCACTTGAACAGCCTTCTGGAATGAATTAAGGTCACATACTGGGGTTCCACTGTACCTGCATATTGTGTGCACAGTGCTATATTATGCATACAACATCTTTGAAACCTTTGATATATGTTTGAAGGGTTTTATGAGTTTTGCAAGTCTTGCTGCCTGGCTCCAAACCACACTTGTAGAGCACTAGAGGATGCTCTGACAATCCCCCCATTAATTTGTTATATTGAGGGTTCACTGTGTAGTACATAGATTAATATTTATTAAATACAGATTTTGTAGGTAGTAGGTTGGTAGACAGCAACCACCCAGGGAGGTACTACCATCCTGCCAAGTGAGTGTAAAACGGAAACCTGTAATTGTTTTACATGATGGTAGGATTACTGGTGTCTTTTTTCTGTCTCATAAACATGCAAGATTTCAGGTACGTCTTGCTACTTCTACTTACACTTAGGTCACACTACACATACATGTACAAGCGTATATATACACATCCCTCTGGGTTTTCTTCTATTTTCTTTCTAGTTTTTGTTATTGTTTATTTCCTATTATCTCCATGGGGAAGTGGAACAGAATTCTTCCTCCGTAAGCCATGCGTGTTGTAAGAGGCGACTAAAATGCCGGGAGCAAGGGCCTAGTAACCCCTTCTGTACAAATTACTAAATTTAAAAAGAGAAACTTAAGTTTTTCTTTTTGGGCCACCCTGCCTTGGTGGGATACTGCCGGTTTGTTGAAAAAAAAAATACAGATTTATAGAATATTTTTTTTCACTTTTGCAGAGATGAAGAAAATAAAATGTCAAGCAACTCGGCCACAAATCCTGCTTATCAGTGCCCAACCTGTGGAAAGGAGTTACAGTCTAAAACCTACTTGGAGAGGCACCAGCGCACTCATGCTACTCAAAAATTCAAGTGCCAGGAATGTGATAAAGCATTTACCGAGAAATATAATCTCAAGATACACATGCTGACGCACACTCATGAACGCCCACATGTGTGCAGCCTGTGCCTCAAGTCTTTCAGGTTTGGTAGCAAATATTTCCCCACTTACTTGTTATTATAACATATGACTAGTAAAAATAATTCTTGCAACTTTTAACCCCTAAACGGTCCAAAGAGATTGACGTTCAGATTCGTAGTGATACAAAAGTAGATCTACTTTTTTTTAAATATTTTCAAATATAACAAAAAAAATGTAGATAAAAGTTTTTTTTACTCGTTTTCAAATGTAAAACAAAAAAGAAGGTCTACATTTTTTTTACATACTTTCAGATGTTGAAAAAACGTATATATACGTTTGGACCATTTAAGGGTTAAGCAATAAATTCTTAATTTGCAGTTATTATAGTTGTATGAAAGTGCTAAATCCATAGGGGTCATTGTACCCCTGGGCAAATGAGGGTAATCAAGTTTGAAGGAAAGGGAGTGTAGCTAAAATTTTTTTTTTTAACAAACTGGCCGTAACCCACCAAAGTGGGTCCTTGAAAAGATCTATGTGAACTGGCATTTTGAAGATTTACTAGAAAAATTAAAAAAAAAAAAATCAGTGTAATAAGTACAGAAGCTTAAAAAAAATTCTGATTTATAAAAAACAGAAGTTATTTTGTAGGATATTAACCCTTTGAGGGTTTTCGTCGTACTAGTACGTCTTACGCGTAGGGGTTTTTGACGTACTAGTACTCAAAAATTCTAGCGACCTCAAATCTAGTGGGAGAAAGCTGGTAGGCCTTCATATGAAAGAATGGGTCTATGTGGTCAGTGTGCACAGTCTAAAAAAAATCCTGCAGCACACGGTGTATAATGAGAAAAAAAAAAAATTTTCCATTTTTTTTTAATAAATCAGCGACTTTGCAGTGTATTTTCGTATAGTATTTATTGTTGTATTCTAGTTTTCTTGGTCTCATTTTATAGAATGGAAGACATATTACTGAAATTGAGATGATTTTGACTAGTTTTACAATGAAAGGTGCCTTGAAATTGAGCTCAAAGTAGCAGAAATGTTCGATTTTTACCAAACTTCAAAAGTAAACAAATCGTGCCAAGCGTGCAATACACGTCAACTGGTGAGTCTAATATTCTTTCACAAGTGCACCAATAATATTTTTACCATTTTTTACACTAATGCAGTAGTCTGCATAACAGTAAATCTTATATTTTTTGTGAGAATAAAAATTCAAAGTGGAAAGCAAAAGAATATAAGAGGGGCCTTGAGACATGACTAATGACTAGAGGAAATGTCATTTTAGTGCCAGGAATATCTTTCTTGTTTATTCTGGACCCTATTCCGAAATTGGCATCTTTTGAAATTTGTGTGAAATTGGCAAAATTGCTAAATTCTGACCACTGTACTGGATAGTTGAATTTATAAATGGGTGGTTTCTTGCACCCATTCGATAGAAAAAATGGAGTTCTAGCGAAATATTCATGTTTTTTGTCGACTAGTACAGTGAAATTGGCCGAAAATGGGGCTCAAAGTGGGCAAAATCGCCGATCCGTAAACATCGCCGAGACCGCTAACTTTGCGAGAGCATAATTCCGTAAGTTTTCTATCAAATTTCAAACTTTTGGTGTCGTTATGATCGGGAAAAGATTCTCTATCTTTTCATAAGAGAAAATAATTTTTTTTTTTTTTTAAATTTGGCCGACCCTGAGAACGAGTTTCGGAGAGGGCCTGTCGACCCTCAAAGGGTTAAAAAAGAATCTTAAGAATTGCATTACTCTTTGGGTTAAATTTTCTTTTTTATATTTTTGGCCGTTTCCAACCAAAGCTGAAGGTCCCCCCCACCCCACAAAAAAAAAAAGGAAATGCATTCACCATCATTCATTCAATCACTATCTTGCCAGAAGTGGGCTGATGTCAGAATTCAGATTACTCTCCAATTACAGCATCCTTACCCCTTATTCAGAATGCAGGCACTGCCTTTCCCGGTGTCATGTAAAACATGCAGGAAGCAAGTAGTAAGCTGGTGAAAGTGGCTAAACTTTAGGCAGTATGTAAGGGAATAGGAGAAAGAGAGACTGTAAGAATTATAGAGGAATAAACCTGCTGAATCTACCAGGTAAAGTGCAGGGTAGAATTGTTATTTAAAGAATTAAGGGTAAGACAAAGTAGGGTTGCAGAGGAACAGTGAAGATTTAGGAAGGGTAGATGTGTAGAGTAAGTGTTTATATTGAAGCATATAAGTGAGCATTAATGAATTTGGGAAAGGCATATGATAAGGTGGATAGGGAAGGAATGTATGGTGTAATTAGGAAGTTATTAAAAGCAAAGAAGAGTTTTTATGGGGAGAATGAGGCTCAGCTTAGGATATGTAGGAAAGAAGAGAACTTTGCATTGAAGAGGAGACTGGAGGCAGTGAAGACATCATATTTGAGAGCTGTGTGTGTGGTGAATATTATGACAAGAATTTTTTTTAGCAAGTCAGCCGTTTCCTACTGAGGCAACATGACCCAAAGAGAAAGAAAAAACTTTCGTCATCACTCAACTTTTTGACCATCAGTCATACATAATCACTGTCTTTGCAGGGGCACACATATATGACAGTTTAGATGTCCCTCCAAACTGCCAATGTCCCAAATCCCTCCTTTAAATTGCAGGGTGTAGAAATTAGGAGATGGTGTTCGGTTATGAAAGGTAATATTCAGAGGGTAATGGAGGGGTTGTTGAGGAAGTTTGAGCATTTAGAAAGGATGGAGCAGATTAGGATAACCAAGAGAGAGTATAACTCAAAGGTGTAAGGAAGGGATGGGTGGGGGGTCCTTCCAGGAAGGTGTGAAGGAGGTTTTAAATGGTATGGGTTTAAGAATCTAGCAGGCATGTATTGGAGTATGCAAATAAATGATTTGAGGAATCTGAGCAGAGTAACATTTCGGAAAGAACTGAGGGAGGTCATTTAGCTGGACTTGAGTCTGAAGGTCAGAAGCACATTGCTTACACTCTGAAAGAGGGGTATGAAGGTTTTAGTTTAGAGAGTCATTTGAATTGTGTTGTCTGCACACTTCTTACAAGGTAGATATTGAATGTATAATGGTGAATGTTTTTTTTTTTTGGGGGGTGGGATCACCCTACGTTGGTGCAAGGCAACCAGTGTGATAAATAATAATAATAATGATAATAATTCTCCATGGAGAAGTGGAGAAGAATCCTTCCTCTATAAGCTATGAGCTTCATAAGAGGTGACTAAAATGCTGGTAGCAAGGGGCTAGTAACTTCTTCTCCTGTTTAAATTACTAAATACAAACAAAATGTAAAGCACCCTTCTGGCAAGACAGTGATGGAGTGAATGATGGTGAAAGTTTTTCTTTTTCGGGCCACCCTGCCTTGGTGGGAATCGGCCAGTGTGATAATAAAATAATAAAAATAAAAAAAACAAAGAAGAAAAACTTTACATTCCTCCTTCTTTGGGTTACCCTGCCTTGGTGGGAGATAGCCAGTGTGTTGAAAATAATTATAAGAACATAAGAAAGAAGGAACTCTGCAACAGGCCTACTGGCCTATGCGAGGCAGGTCCAATTCTCCCACCGGCTTAAGTAAATGCCTTGACCTAGTGAGGTCAGACAGGTCACTTAAGGGAGGAGCAGTGCATCTGACCTAGTAGCACAAGCTAGTCAGGTCCAACTCACACCCGCCCACACCCACTCATGTATTTATCCAACCTATTTTTAAAACTGCACAACGTCTTAGCGTCTATGATGGTACTCGGGGGTTTGTTCCACTCATACACAACTTTATTACCAAACCAGTGCTTTCCTATATCCTTCCTGAATCTGAATTTTTCCAATTTAAAGCCATTGCTGTGAGTCCTGTCTGTGTTAGATATTTTTAGCATGCTATTTACATCCCCTTTATTAATTCCTGTTTTCCATTTATACACCTCAATCATATCCCCCCTAATTCTATGCCTTTCTAGAGAGTGCAGATTCAGGGCCCTCAGTCTATCCTCATAGGGAAGATTTCTGATACATGGGATCAACTTTGTCATCCTCCTTTGTATGTTTTCCAGTGCATTTACATCCATTCTGTAATAAGGTGACCAAAACTGTGCAGCATAATCTAAATGAGGCCTAATCAAAGATATATAGAGTTAAGAACAACCTGAGGACTACTATTATTTATACTTCTTGCTATGAAGCCAAGGATTCTGTTAGCTTTATTGCAAACACTAATGCACTGTTGTCTTGGTTTTAGATTACTGCTAACTAGAACTCCTAAATCCTTTTTGCAATCCATAATATTAAGATCTACATTATTTAGTTTATATGTGGCATGGTTATTTTCCTGTCCAACATTTAGAACTTTGCATTTGTCTATATTAAACTGCATCTGCCACTTTTCCAACCACTGCATGAGTCTATTCAAATCATCCTGGAGTGCTTTAATGTCCTCATTAGAGTGAATTGGACGGCCTATTTTGGTGTCATCAGCAAATTTGCTTGTGTCGCTATTTATTCCCTCATTTATGTCGTTTATGTAGATTGTGAACAGCAAGGGGCCCAACACTGACTCCTGTGGAACACCACTTGTGACGTGCCCCCATTCTGATTTCTCCCCATTTATGCAAACTCTCTGCTGCCTATTCGTCAACCATGCCTCAACCCAGGAAAAAAACTCTCTTCCTATTCCGTGTGCCTTAAGTTTCCTCAATAGCCTCTGATGTGGAACTCTATCGAAAGCCTTACTGAAGTCCATTTACACAATATCATATTCATTACCATGATCTACCTCCTCAAATACCTTAGTGAAGAAAGTTAGTAAATTCATAAGACAGGAATGCCCATTTGTAAAACCATGCTGAGATTCATTAATCAATTTATGCCTTTCGAGATGGCTACGAATTGCTTTGGCAATTATTGATTCCATAAATTTTCCCACTATGGTGGTAAGGCTTATTGGTCTATAGTTCGAAGCTAAGGACCTGTCACCTGCCTTGTAAATAGGTATTACATTTGCCATTTTCCATTTATCAGGCACTATGCTAGTTTGCAGTGATATGTTGAAAAGATTAGCCAAAGGTATGCTAAGTTCCTCTTTACATTCCTTTAACACCCTTGCAAACAGTTCATCAGGGCCTGGGGATTTGTTAGGTTTTAATTTCTCTATTTGTCTGAGAACCATATCACTAGTTACCGCAATCGTGCATAGTTTATCATCATCCTGTTCTACATAAGCTATTATTTCTGGAATTTTGTATTTTCCTGGGTAAAAACTGAGAGGAAGTAAGTATTGAAAATTTCACACATATCCTTATCACTATCAGTGATCTGACCTGAGTTACTCTTAAGTGGGCCTATCTTGTCCCTAATCTTACTTCTGTATACCTGAAAGAACCCTTTTGGGTTAGTCTTCGAATCCCGTGCGACCTTAGCCTTATAGTTCCTTTTTGCTTTTCTTATTCCTTTTTTATTTCTCTCTTTAATTAAGTAAGTAAGTAAGTTTAT
Source organism: Cherax quadricarinatus (assembly GCF_038502225.1). Lineage (NCBI taxonomy): Eukaryota > Metazoa > Arthropoda > Malacostraca > Decapoda > Parastacidae > Cherax > Cherax quadricarinatus. The sequence goes on from NC_091317.1 coordinate 21,366,661, forward strand.
TCAGGTATACACAAATACAGTTACATAGAATTATTATACATAGCAGCATATGTGTAGAGAACCTAGGATAACCCAAAAAAGTCAGACAGAGTGACTTATTTCCATTGGGGTCCTTTTACCTTATTATTATAATATAAAGGTTTGATAGGAGTGAATGGAGACAAATGGTTTTTAATACTTTACGTGCTGTTGGAGTGTGAGCAAAGTAACATTTATGAAGGGGTTCAGGGAAACCGGCAGGCCGGACTTGAGTCCTGGAGATGGGAAGTACAGTGCCTGCACTCTGAAGGAGGGGTGTTAATGTTGCAGTTTAAAAACTGTAGTGTAAAGCACCCTTCTGGCAAGACAGTGATGGAGTGAATGATGGTGAAAGTTTTTCTTTTTCGGGCCACCCTGCCTTGGTGGGAATCGGCCAGTGTGATAATAAAAAAAAAAAATAAAATAAAAAAAAATAAAAAAATAAAGGTTATAATATTTTCTTATTATTCTACAATGAAGATAACATCTTATTATCATACTAAAAAGACTATCTACAATACGAGAGTCATTACTAGGAATAAGGTAAAATTTACACGTATGTTAGCTAAAAAATAGAAAATCATTCCCCTCCCTTTCTGTAGCTACATTCATCAGACACCTTTTGGCACTCTTCTTGAACTGGTTCATGCTATGACTGGCTTTGACATGTGTGGGTAGTCTTTTCCATTCCTTTATTGTTGTACAATAAAAGGTGTTTGACGCCTGGCCAATGACTGTGGGTACTACAAAGTTGTGCTCTCTCCCCCTAGTACTATGATTGCTTTGGTTCCCAACCTTGACAAAATTGACAGCAAGATATTCTGGACACTGTTTGTGAGCAATTTTATAAACATGATTTAGCTTCAGTTGTTTTACTCTGTCTTCAACATTCAGCATATCCAACTGCTGTAATTCATCCTGGCCTACATGTTCTCTTGGTCCCAGCCCCAGGATGAATCTTACGATTTTGTTCTGGGTGATATGCAGTCTATCTTTCAGTTTTTTTGTCAAGGCAGAGTACCATGAAGAGCAAGCGTAATCCATATGGCATTGTATAAGGGCTAGACATAGGGTCCTGCGAGCCTCAGTAGGAAGACACTGTGCTTGTCTATACAGGAACTTCAGTCTGGCATTCGCTTTCTTTACTACACTGTTCCCTATCAATTCTCCTGACATGCATGGGTCAAAGGGGATTCCCAGATATTTTACTGATGAAACCAAAGTGATGGGCTCCCCATTACACTGAACATTAAAATTAATTACCCTTCTCAGTTTATGTTTTGTGCCAAAGAGAATGGCTTCAGTTTTCCCTAGGTGTAATGATAGTTTGTTGTCTACTAACCATTTGCTGCAGGACTCCAGTTCCAGTGTTAAAACATTAGCAATATCTTGTGGGTCTTTACCTGTCACTAACAGAGCACTGTCATCTGCATACAGTAGGAGTTTGCACTTGACACTGATAGGCATATCATTGACATAACATAAGAATAATAAGGGACCCAGAATACTACCTTGGGGAACTCCACATGTTATCGGCAGGGGTTCTGATTCCGTTTTGTTGATTTTGACTATTTGTCTCCTGTTGCTAAGGTAGGACTTAAACCAGTCTACAGAACCTATACCGATAGCTTGAAGTTTCTTACATAATATATTGTGGTTGACAGTATCGAAGGCCTTTTGCAGGTCTAAGGTTACCATACCTATGAGGTTCCCCTTTGACATTTCAGTTCTCAGGTAATCCATCAGATTAATAAGGGAGGTGTCGGTTGAGTAGGATCTTCTAAAGCCCGATTGATAGCTATGGAGAATGCTGTTGTCATTAAGGTACTTAACTACTTGAGAATACACCACCCTCTCCAGAATTTTAGATATTATACTGAGTATACTAACAGGCCTATAGTTGCTTACATCAGACCTATTATTTTTCTTGAAGATAGGAGTAACTCTGGCCTCCTTGAACCCCTCCGGTACGGTATTAGTGGTGATTGATAGATTTATTATGTGAGCAATAGGGATTGACAGTTCAGAAGCACCATCTTTTAGGGACTTAGACAGGATGTTATCAGGGCCTGTGCTCTTAGTTGGGTTTAACCTGCTTAGTTCTTTTTGAATGAAGTCATGAGATACACTTACTAGTTGACAACTGTTTGGGGTTACCCCTTTATTGGTATAGTATGTTTGAAACTTATCAGAGTCTTGTGTTAAAGGTATTTGATGCAGCTGGTAGTTTACTTACTAGTGTTGATGCAACAGATGTGTAGTAGGAATTAAAGCAATTTGCCACCTTAGATGTTTCGTGGCATACCTCATTATCGATAATGAGTACTATGTTAGACCTATCTACTGGCTTATGGCTATACCCCAACTGTTTTAGTTGTTGCCAGAGCTTTCTGGGGTTATGCTTATACTCTTCAATTTTTGAGCAATAGTGCTTTGCCTTTGCTCCTTTTATAAGTCTCTGTACTCTGTTCCTCACCCTTTGGAATTCATTTAGTGCTGCAATATCCTGTCTGTTTGCTTTAAATCTTTTTAGCAGCTGGTCTCTGAATTTCATATTATCTAATATCTCAGTAGTCATCCAGGGTTCAGTTCTTCGTTTAATCCTAACCTCTTTAACTGGTGCAATATTATCAAGGATGGTAGTGAACATTGTTTTGAATTTTTCCCAGGCATCGTTTACGTTGGTGCAACTTGTTATCTCTGTCCAGTCACAATTGTGTAGCCTATTTACCAGTGTTTCTTTACTGTAGTTTCTAGTTGACCTCATTTTTATTGTCCTGTGTAGGCCTATCCTAGCCCTAGTGATTTTCCTGGTGCAGTAAATGATGAAATGATCACTAAGACCTGTGGTAATGACGCCTGACTGACTAATGCTCTCAGAGCGGTTACAAAGTATGTGGTCAATTAGGGTGGCTGAGAACTGTGTGATCCGGGTTGGTGTATTAATTAGTTGAGTGTAGCTATTTAATCCTAGAATTTGCTTATATCTTTTGCATAGCACGTTATTTTGCTGCTGAAAACAGATATTGAAGTCGCCCAGTATTATTGTCTCGCAATTGTTTTCAACTCCGGACAAGACTCTGGAAAAGTCTTCTAAGAACTGGTCCTGGGTGGGAGGGCGGTAACTAGTTCCTACTAAGATGGGTTTGGTCTTGGGAAGCAGCACTTCAAACCATGTTCCTCCCCTCTTTTGATACACCTATATATGCCTCTCTTTTGACTAATGAGATGTTTTAATTTATTGTTCATCCATTTGGGATCATTTTTGTTGGATCTAATTTCCCTAATCGGATCAAAAGTTGTCTGGAACTATGCCCTGAAAAATGTCATATTGGCAACCAAGACCACCTACCTGACCCATAGTCAGGACATCCCAAATTAGTCCACCCAGGTAATTTTTCAGTCCCATGAAATCGGCCAAGCGAAAGTCTGGGACAGAGATTTGATTGCAGTTATCCGGGTAAATCCATGTTATATTGAAACTAAGTGATTTGTGGTCGCTTTCCCTAAGCTCATCATTAACCTCAAGATTATTAACTAGTGATTCTTTATTGGCAAGAACCAAGTCAAGTAGACTGTCTCCTCTAGTTGGTTCTGTCACAGACTGTTTTAAAAAGCAATCCTGAACCGTATCAAGAAAGTCACTAGACTCAAGATTTCCTGTCACATTGTTCCAGTCAATTTGTCTAAAGTTAAAATCTCCCATTAAACAACATTTTCATATCTAGATGCCTTATGAATTTCGTCCCATAGCAGCTTACTGCACTCTCTATCAAGGCCTGGGGGCCTATAAATCACACCCAAAATTAACTTTTCATGACCCTCGTGAAACTGTAGCCAAACAGATTCTGTGTCCGATGTTTCTAATCTTATATCTTGTCTAACACAACAATTTAAATTATCTCTGACATACATTGCCACTCCACCACCCTTCCTGTTGACCCTGTCAGTATGGAATAGTTTATAACTCTGTATGTTGTATTCAGACGGCATTTCTCTATCTTTCAAGTTGAACCAGGTCTCTGTTATACCAATAATATCTATGTTACCTTCACTTGCAAGTAATCTTAGCTCATCTATCTTATTTCTTAGACTCCTACTATTTTTATAGTAAACCTTAAAGGAGCTAGTCACTCGTTGCCCTCTACTATCTCTCTTTGTTTGTTAATCAGTTGCTTTGCCTTTACTAGCAACTTTATTTTGAATATTGTCTTTTAAACATATCCCTGAGGTATCCTGCTTATATCTGATGTTTTCAACCCTAGTACTGCAGCCCGATTGTTTCCCACAGACACCCATACCACTATAATCTATCAGTTTAAAGTCCTAGACATGTCACCAATAACCCCCTCAATCGAATTGGCTAATGCAACCACTCCAGCCCCAGAGAGATCAACCCCATCCCTTGCATACATGTCATGTTTGCCATAGAATATGTCCCACCGAGATTATAAAGTCACTTAAAAATAACTCAGGGAATCTGTCTCATGTCCCACCATTATTGTACAAGAGAGCAGCCCATGTCCTCTCGCATGCTATCTCATTACTTTTTAACAAGTCACTAGAAACTAGCACCTTCCCGAAACTACTCAAGACGGCAAGGGTTACACCAATACATAAAGGTGGTGACCCTACAGATTTAAACAACTATAGGCCAATATCAAACTTACCATTGCTATCCAAAATCAAAATCAATTCTATGATTCACCTCATCTTTCATAGACCCATCCGCTGACACGTCCACTCCCAAATATCTGAATTCATTCACCTCCTCCATACTCTCTCCTTCCAATCTGATATCCAATCTTTCATCACCTAATCTTTTTGTTATCCTCATAACCTTACTCTTTCCTGTATTCACTTTTAATTTTCTTCTTTTGCATACCCTACCAAATTCATCCACCAATCTCTGCAACTTCTCTTCAGAATCTCCCAAGAGCACAGTGTCATCAGCAAAGAGCAACTGTGACAACTCCCACTTTATGTGTGATTCTTTATCTTTTAACTCCACGCCTCTTGCCAAGACCCTCGCATTTACTTCTCTTACAACCCCATCTATAAATATATTAAACAACCACAGTGACATCACACATCCTTGTCTAAGGCCTACTTTTACTGGGAAATAATTTCCTTCTTTCCTACATACTCTAACTTGAGCCTCACTATCCTCGTAAAAACTCTTCACTGCTTTCAGTAACCTACCTCCTACACCATACACCTGCAACATCTGCCACATTGCCCCCCTATCCACCCTGTCATACGCCTTTTCCAAATCCATAAATGCCACATAGACCTCTTTAGCCTTATCTAAATACTGTTCACTTACATTGTAGGTCATAAATCACTTAGCAGTGTAAATTTTTAAAATCATTGCCACTATAATTAATCTTCTCTTATTGAAGATGCAGCTGTAATAAGGCAATATTTGATACAGTATACTATTTATAATACTATATCTCATAAGGCAATTTTTTTGGTTATTTATTTTTTTTTACAATATACTCAGATCAGTAACACATACAAAAAATGAAATGTCTTTTCACTTTATCTCATTTGTGAATGCTTTTATTTTCCCTTCAAGAAGGGTACCTTGATTCTGGTGAAGGGCTCTTGCTCCATGGAAGTGGAACTATACTTCCCTTGAGTCAAACCTTGTTGCTTCCCATTCCCAAGGCACTGATGGCCCCTATGGATTTAATGCTTCCCCACAACTATAGTATTAACTTTAATTCTGAACAGGTATGTACGTGATCTCAAAGACCACAAGCACAATCATGAAGGCTCTCGGCCACATGTATGTAAAGTCTGTGAGAGAAGATTTGTTCGATGGAGGGACTACATTCGACATTACCGGGTGAGTTATGGTCTCATGCTGTGCGCTTTTTGATATATCTGAGGATTATTTGTATAATTCTGTAATATGTACTTAGTCTTGTTATATTAATGCAGATTGGCATTTGTTTTGCTTTTAGATACTCAGATACTTAATTTTATTGATAAAAGGCCATATGTATTGTTAGTGGTGTGTACTCATAAGAAGCAAGTAAGTTAAGTATTGTTTTTTCTCTATGGAAATTCTTCCCTTCAGAATTAAAACATGTATTTAGAAACATTAGGTAGTAGGTTGGTAGACAGCAACCGCCCAGGGAGGTACTACCGTCCTGCCAAGTGAGTGTAAAACGAAAGCCTGTAATTGTTTTACATGATGGTAGGATTGCTGGTGTCCTTTTTTCTGTCTCATGAACATGCAAGATTTCAGGTACGTCTTGCTACTTCTACTTACACTTAGGTCACACTACACATACATGTACAAGCACATATATACACACCCCTCTGGGTTTTCTTCTATTTTCTTTCTAGTTCTTATTCTTGTTTATTTCCTCTTATCTCCATGGGGAAGTGGAACAGAATTCTTCCTCCGTAAGCCATGCGTGTTGTAAGAGGCGACTAAAATGCCGGGAGCAAGGGGCTAGTAACCTCTTCTCCTGTATATATTACTAAATGTAAAAGGAGAAACTTTCGTTTTTCCTTTTGGGCCACCCTGCCTCGGTGGGATACGGCTGGTGTGTTGAAAGAAAGAAAGATTTAGAAACATGTGTGTAGAAAGAAATTTGGTAATGAGTAATACATATTTTATGAAAAAGAGGATAAATAAATATACAAGGTATGATGTAGCACGTAATGAAAGTAGTTTGTTAGATTATGTATTGGTGGATAAAAGGTTGATGGGTAGGCTCCAGGATGTACATGTTTATAGAGGGGCAACTGATATATCGGATCATTATTTAGTTGTAGCTACAGTTAGAGTAAGAGGTAGATGGGAAAAGAGGAAGGTGGCAACAACAGGTAAGAGGGAGGTGAAAGTGTATAAACTAAGGGAGGAGGAAGTTCGGGCGAGATATAAGCGACTATTGGCAGAAAGGTGGGCTAGTGCAAAGATGAGTAGTGGGGGGGTTGAAGAGGGTTGGAATAGTTTTAAAAATGCAGTATTAGAATGTGGGGCAGAAGTTTGTGGTTATAGGAAGGTGGGGGCAGGAGGAAAGAGGAGTGATTGGTGGAATGATGAAGTAAAGGGTGTGATAAAAGAGAAAAAGGTAGCTTACGAGAGGTTTTTACAAAGCAGAAGTGTTATAAGAAGAGCAGAGTATATGGAGAGTAAAAGAAAGGTGAAGAGAGTGGTGAGAGAGTGCAAAAGGAGAGCAGATGAAAGAGTGGGAGAGGCACTGTCAAGAAATTTTAATGAAAATAAGAAAAAAATTTGGAATGAGTTAAACAAGTTAAGAAAGCCTAGGGAAAGTATGGATTTGTCAGTTAAAAACAGAGTAGGGGAGTTAGTAGATGGGGAGAGGGAGGTATTAGGTAGATGGCGAGAATATTTTGAGGAACTTTTAAATGTTGAGGAAGAAAGGGAGGCGGTAATTTCATGCACTGGCCAGGGAGGTATACCATCTTTTAGGAGTGAAGAAGAGCAGAATGTAAGTGTGGTGGAGGTACGTGAGGCATTACGTAGAATGAAAGGGGGTAAAGCAGCTGGAACTGATGGGATCATGACAGAAATGTTAAAAGCAGGGGGGGATATAGTGTTGGAGTGGTTGGTACTTTTGTTTAATAAATGTATGAAAGAGGGGAAGGTACCTAGGGATTGGCAGAGAGCATGTATAATCCCTTTATATAAAGGGAAAGGGGACAAAAGAGATTGTAAAAATTATAGAGGAATAAGTTTACTGAGTATACCAGGAAAAGTATACGGTAGGGTTATAATTGAAAGAATTAGAGGTAAGACAGAATGTAGGATTGCAGATGAGCAGGGAGGCTTCAGAGTGGGTAGGGGATGTGTAGATCAAGTGTTTACATTGAAGCATATATGTGAACAGTATTTAGATAAAGGTAGGGAAGTTTTTATTGCATTTATGGATTTAGAAAAGGCATATGATAGAGTGGATAGAGGAGCAATGTGGCAGATGTTGCAAGTATATGGAATAGGTGGTAAGTTACTAAATGCTGTAAAGAGCTTTTATGAGGATAGTGAGGCTCAGGTTAGGGTGTGTAGAAGAGAGGGAGAATACTTCCCGGTAAAAGTAGGTCTTAGACAGGGATGTGTAATGTCACCATGGTTGTTTAATATATTTATAGATGGGGTTGTAAAAGAAGTAAATGCTAGGGTGTTCGGGAGAGGGGTGGGATTAAATTATGGGGAATCAAATTCAAAATGGGAATTGACACAGTTACTTTTTGCTGATGATACTGTGCTTATGGGAGATTCTAAAGAAAAATTGCAAAGGTTAGTGGATGAGTTTGAGAATGTGTGTAAAGGTAAAAAGTTGAAAGTGAACATAGAAAAGAGTAAAGTGATGAGGGTATCAAATGATTTAGATAAAGAAAAATTGGATATCAAATTGGGGAGGAGGAGTATGGAAGAAGTGAATGTTTTCAGATACTTGGGAGTTGACGTGTCGGCGGATGGATTTATGAAGGATGAGGTTAATCATAGAATTGATGAGGGAAAAAAGGTGAGTGGTGCGTTGAGGTATATGTGGAGTTAAAAAACATTATCTATGGAGGCAAAGAAGGGAATGTATGAAAGTATAGTAGTACCAACACTCTTATATGGATGTGAAGCTTGGGTGGTAAATGCAGCAGCGAGGAGACGGTTGGAGGCAATGGAGATGTCCTGTCTAAGGGCAATGTGTGGTGTAAATATTATGCAGAAAATTCGGAGTGTGGAAATTAGGAGAAGGTGTGGAGTTAATAAAAGCATTAGTCAGAGAGCAGAAGAGGGGTTGTTGAGGTGGTTTGGTCATTTAGAGAGAATGGATCAAAGTAGAATGACATGGAAAGCATATAAATCTATAGGGGAAGGAAGGAGGGGTAGGGGCCGTCCTCGAAAGAGTTGGAAAGAGGGGGTAAAGGAGGTTTTGTGGGCTAGGGGCTTGGACTTCCAGCAAGCATGCATGAGCGTGTTAGATAGGAGTGAATGGAGACGAATGATACTTGGGACCTGACGATCTGTTGGAGTGTGAGCAGGGTAATGTTTAGTGAAGGGATTCAGGGAAACCGGTTATTTTCATATAGTCGGACTTGAGTCCTGGAAATGGGAAGTACAATGCCTGCACTTTAAAGGAGGGGTTTGGGATATTGGCAATTTGGAGGGATATGTTGTGTATCTTTATACGTATATGCTTCTAAACTGTTGTATTCTGAGCACCTCTGCAAAAGCAGTGATAATGTGTGAGTGTGGTGAAAGTGATGAATGATGATGAAAGTATTTTCTTTTTGGGGATTTTCTTTCTTTTTTGGGTCACCCTGCCTCGGTGGGAGACGACTGACTTGTTGAAAAAAAAAAAATAGATCAAATATTATTTATTTGTATTATAAACCTTGGTAATTGATTCTGAAAAGTTGGTATAAAAAGACATGTGACCAAACACTAGAATGTGTTCATTAGAAATTGCTTTGGTCCTGGGACCTTGATCACTTCTAACCTTAAAAATGATGAAGGTCCCAGGACTGAAATGTCATCTAATAAATATGTCCTAGTCCTCATGTTTGCTCACAGGTCTTTTTAAACTATTATTTAATTGCATGTAGCATTCTGCATCTTTGGTATTTGTTTGTATGAATTTAAACCTTGTGTAAATTAGATCAGACCTTGGAAACTTGTTAGACAGAAGTTTATGATAAGTGAAATTCTGTAAGGAGGATTCATATCAGCATAATATTCTGTGAAAAGCATTCTGATGTTACAATTTTCTCTCAGTAATATTTGTTCCGATCACTGAAAAAAAAAGTCCCTTTGGGCAGAGAAAGCACAGCATACTCCCCATTGATCCTCTCTCACCACTACCTTCTTCTACTCCCCTTTTTTTCTCTACTTTTGCCCCAACAGATCATGACAGCAACACTGCAGAAATTTGACTTCGATATTTAAACAAAGTTGAAAGTGAACATAGATAAGAGTAAAGTGATGAGGGTATCAAACGAGATAGGTAAAGAAAAACTAGATATCACATTGGATGGAGGGAATTCGGACAAAGTGAATGTGTTCAGATATTTGGGTATAGATTTATTAGCAGATGGATTTATGAAGGATGAGGTTAACCATAAAATTGATGAAGGAAAAGAGGTGAGTGGTGCATTGACGTATTTGTGGAAACAAAATACATGTATATTTTCCACGGAGGCAAAGAAGGGAATGTATGAGTATAGTTGTATGAACACAATGTGTTGTAAATGCTGCAGTGAGGAGGAGACTGGAGGCAGTGATGATGTGTCTGAGGGCAATGTGTGGTGTAAATACTATGCAGAGAATTCGTAGTGTGATAAAGACTTGTGAGAGGGTATACCTTTGATATACCTTTGAAGAGTTTCGAGAGCTTCTCTACTCTCTGAGCTCGGCCATGGGCCAGGCTCGTCTGGTGCTTGCCTGGTCAACCAAGCTGTTGCTGCTGGAGGCCCTCTGCCCCACATATCCATCACAGCCTGGTTGATCTGGCACCTGGTGAAGTTTCCTCTTGAAGGCTTCTACACTTGTCCCAGCCGTGTTTCTGATATCGTTTTGGCAATGGTTACATCTTCTCGTCCCTCCCTCCCCACCCTCTGCTTCCTACTCTTATTTTTATTATTGAAAATGCAAGGGAAATTATACTTTATTTTAATATTTTATTTAAATAAAATTATGAATATGCATAGTATTCTTCTTTAAACAAACTGGCCGTATTCCACATGTATAATATTAAATAATCAATTTCACAACAGGTGAGATGGTTGTAGAGACCCTTGAAGCAGCACAACCTTTAAACCCAACAATAACAACAGAACAGTGATAACCTGAGAAGTTTTTTGTTATTTTGAACATTTTTCATATTTTTGGCCGATTCCCACCAAGACAGGGTGGCCTGAAAAAGAGAAACTTTCATCATTCACTCCATCACTGTCTTGCCAGAAGCATGCTTACACTACAGTTATAAAACTGCAACATTAACATCCCCTCCTTCAGAGTGCAGACACTGTACTTCCCATCTCCAGGACTCAAGTCCGGCCTGCCGGTTTCCCTGAAGCCCTTCATAAATGTTACTTTGCTCACACTCCAACAGCATGTCAAATATTAAAAGCCATTTGTCTCCATTAACTCCTATCAAATACACTTGCACATGCTTGCTTGAAGTCCAAGCCCCTCGCACATGAAAACCTTCTTTACCCCCTCCCTCCAACCTTTCCTAGGCCGACCCCTACCCCGCCTTCCCTCCACTACAGATTTATACTCTCTCGAAGTCATTCTGTTTTGTTCCCTCCTCTCTACATGTCCTAACCACCTCAACAACCCTTCCTCAGCCCTCTGGATAATAATTTTAGTAATCCCACACCTCCTCTTAATTTCCAAACTACGAATTCTCTGCATTATACAGTGGACCCCCGCTTAACAATCACCTCCCAATGTGACCAATTATGTAAGTGTATTTATGTAAGTGCATTTGTACGTGTATGTTTGGGGGTCTGAAATGGACTAATCTACTTCACAATATTCCTTATGGGAACAAATTCGGTCAGTACTGGCACCTGAACATACTTCTGGAATGAAAAAATATCGTTAACCGGGGGTCCACTGTATTCATATTGCCCTCAGACATGACATCTCCACTGCCTCCAGCCTTCTTTTTGTTGCAACATTCACCACCCATGCTTCACACCCATATAAGTGTTGGTATAACTATACTCTCATACATTCCTTTCTTTGCTTCCACTGAAAAAGCTCTTTGTCTCCACAGATTCCTAAATGCACCAATCATCCTTTTCCCCTCATCAATTCTGTGATTCACTTCATTCTACATAGACCCATCTGCTGACACTTCCACTCTTAAATATTTGAATACATTCACCTCCTCCATACTCTCTCCCTCAAATCTGATATCCAGTCTTTCATCACCTAATCTTTTTATCCTCATCACCTTGCTCTTTCCTATATTCACTTAATTTTCTTCTTTTACATACCCTTCCAAACTTATCCACCAACCTCTGCAACTTCTCTTCAGAATCTCCCAAAAGCACAGTGTCATCAGCAAAGAGTAACTGTGACAACTCCCACTTTGTGTTAGATTCTTTATCTTTTAGCCCCACACCTCTTGCCAAGACACGCATATTCACTTCTCTTACAACCCCATCTATAAATATATTGAACAACCACGGTGACATCACACATCCTTGTCTAAGGCCTACTTTTACTGGGAAATAATCTCCCTCTCTCCTACATCTTCTAACCTGAGCCTCACTCTCCTCATAAAAACTTTTCATGCTTTCAGTAACCTACCTCCTATTCCATACACCTACCACATTGAACCCCTATCCACCCTGTCATACACCTTTTCCAAATCCATAAATGCCATTAAAACCTCTTTACCCTTTTCTAAATACTGTTTACCTATATGTTTCACTGTAAACACTTGGTCTATATACCCCCTACCTTTCCTAATGTCTCCTTATTCATCTGCTATCCTACTCTCCATCTTATTCTTAATTCTTTCAATAACTACTACCATACACTTTATGTTATACTCAACAGACTTATTCCCCTATAATTTTTGCACTCTCTTTTGTCCCCTTTGCCTTTATACAAAGGAACTATGCATGCTCTCTGCCAATCCCTAGGTACCTTACCCTCTTCCATACATTTATTAAATAATAGCACCAACCACTCCAAAACTATATCCCCATCTGCTTTTAACATTTCTATCTATATCCCATCACTCCCAGCTGCCTTACCTCCTTTCATTCTTCCCATTGCCTCACGAACTTCCCCCACACTCACAACTGGCTCTTCCTTACTCCTATAAGATGTTATTCCTCCTTGCCCTATACACGAAATCACAGCTTCCCTATCTTCATCAACATTTAACGATTCCTCAAAATATTCCCTCCATCTTCCTGATACCTCTAACTCTCCATTTAATACCTTTTCTCTCCTGTTTTAACTGTCAGATCCATTCGTTCCCTAGGCTTCCTCAACTTATTAATCTCACTCCAAAACTTTCTTATTTTCAACAAAATTTGTTGATAGCATCTCACCTACTCTCTCATTTGCTCTCTTTTTACATTGCTTCACCACTCTCTTAACCTCTTTTTCTCTCCTATACTCTTCCCTCCTTGCATCACTTCTACTTTGTAAAAACCTCTCATATGCTAACTTTTTCTCCCTTACAACTCTCTTTACATTATCATTCCACCAGTCGCTCTTCTTCCCTCCCGCACCCACTTTCCTGTAACCACAAACTTCTGCTGAACACTAACACTACAGTCTTAAACCTACCCCATACATCTTCGACCCCATTGCCTATACTCTCACTAGCCCATCTATCCTCTAATAGTTGTTTATAATAGTAGTTTATAATAGTTTATAAACCCTCACCTATCTGCTTCTATTTTCCTTGTATCCCATCTACCTTTTACTCTCATTGTAGCTACAACTAAAATGTGATCTGATATATCTGTGGCCCCTCTATAAACATGTACATCCTGAAGTCTACTCATCAGTCTTATCTACCAATATGTAGTCCAACAAACTACTGTCATTATGCCCTACATCATATCTTGTATACTTATTTATCCTCTTAAAATATGTATTACCTATAACTAAACCCCTTCCTATACAAAGTTCATTCAAAGGACTCCCATTATCATTTACACCTGGCACCCCAAACTTACCTACCACACCCTCTCTAAATGCTTCTCCTACTTTAGCATTTAGGTTCCCTACCACAATTACTCTCTCACTTGGTTCAAAAAGTTCCTATACATTTGCTTAACATCTCCCAAAATCTCTCTCTCTCCTCTACACTCCTCTCCTGATGCATATTTATTATGACCCACTTTTCACATCCGACCCTTATTTTAATCCACATAATCCTTGAATTTATACATTAATATTCCCTCTTCTCCTTCCATAACTGATCTTTCAACATTATTGCTACCCCTTCGTTAGCTCTCTCAGATACTCCTGACTTAATCCCATTTATTTCTCCCCATTGAAACTCACCTACCCTTTTCAGCTTTGTTTTGCTTAGGGCCAGGACATCCAACTTCTTTTCATTCACAACATCAGCAAGTGTCTCTATCATCCGCACTACATCCACGCACATTAAGGCATCCCATTTTTATAGTTTTTCTTCTCTTTTTTTAGTAATGTATACAGGAAAAGGGGTTACTAGCCCATTGCTCCCAGCATTTTAGTTGCCTTATATGACACGCATGGCTTACAAGGGAAAGATTCTTTTCCACTTCCCCACTAAGAATAGAGGAAATAAAGAACAAGAGCTATTAAGAAAACTAAGAAAAACCTAGATGTGTGTATGGATATATATGCATGTGCATGCCTGTGTAGTGTGACCTAAGTGTAAGTAGAAGTAGCAAGATATACCTCTTTTCCAGCATGTTTATGAGACAGAAAAAAAGAAACCAGCAATCCTACCATCATGTAAAACAGTTACAGGTCTCTGTTTCACACTCACTTGGCGGGACGGTAGTACCTCCCTGGGCGGTTGCTGTCTACCAACCTACCACCTTTATTTATTTAGTTAGTAAAAATGCACGTCTTGTGGCCAGTATTGTATGGAAATTTTACTGATGTTTCCAAGTGATTGTGGTGGAGGCAAGTAATAGTTGTGGAACTGCCTGTCATATGTTTGTACAGTGGACCCCCGCATAACGATGGCATCACATAGCGATTAATCCGCATACCGCTTACTTTAATCGCAAAAATTTTGCCGCGCATACCGATTAAAAACCCGCTCACCGATTTTCGTCCGAGACGCGTCCAATGTGCGCCCTCAGCCAGCCTCACATGTGCCGCCCGTGCCATTGTTTACCAGCCAGCCTCCGCGGTAACATCCAAGCATACACTCGGAATATTTCGTATTATTACAGTGTTTTCGGTGCTGTTTCTGGAAAATAAGTGACCATGGGCCCCAAGAAAGCTTCTAGTGCCAACCGTACACCAATAAGGGTGAGAATTCCCATTGAAATGAAGAAAGAGATCATTGATAAGTATGAAAGTGGAGTGCGTATCGCCGACCTAGTCAAGTTGTACAAGAAACCCCAATCAACCATCGCTACTATTGTGGGCACCAGAAAGACAATCAAGGAAGCTGTTCTTGCCAAAGGTTTAACTGTGTTTTCGAAACAAAGATCGCAAGTGATGGAAGATGTTGAGAGACTCTTATTGGTGTGGATAAATGAAAAACAGCTAGCAGGAGATAGCGTCTCTCAAGCGATCATATGTGAAAAGGCTAGGAAGTTGCATGAGGATTTAATTAAAAAAATGCCTGCAACTAGTGATGATGTGAGTGAATTTAAGGCCAGCAAAGGTTGGTTTGAGAGATTTAAGAAGCGTAGTGGCATCCATAGTGTGATAAGGCATGGTGAGGCTGCCAGTTCGGACCACAAAGCGGCTGAAAAATATGTGCAGGAATTCAAGGAGTACATAGACAGTGAAGGACTGAAACCTGAACAAGTGTTTAATTGTGATGAAACAGGCCTGTTCTGGAAGAAAATGCCAAGCAGGACCTACATTACTCAGGAGGAAAAGGCACTCCCAGGACATAAGCCTATGAAAGACAGACTTACTTTGTTGATGTGTGCCAATGCTAGTGGTGATTGCAAAGTTAAGCCTTTATTAGTGTATCACTCTGAAACTCCCAGAGCGTTCAGGCAAAAGAATGTCCTCAAGGATAATTTGTGTGTGCTGTGGAGGGCAAACAGTAAGGCATGGGTCACTAGGGACTTTTTCTATAACTGGTTACACCATGCATTTGCCCCCAATGTGAAAGATTACCTAACTGAAAAGAAATTAGACCTTAAGTGCCTCCTGGTGTTAGACAATGCCCCTGGTCATCCTACAGACGTGGCAGAGCGACTTTATGGGGACATGAGCTTCATTAAGGTGAAGTTTTTGCCTCCTAATACCACTCCTCTCCTGCAGCCCATGGACCAGCAGGTTATTGCAAACTTCAAAAAACTGTACACAAAAGCTCTGTTTGAAAGGTGCTTTGTAGTGACCTCAGAAACTCAACTGACTCTAAGAGAGTTTTGGAGAGAGCACTTTAATATCCTCAATTGTGTAAACCTTATAGGTAAGGCTTGGGAGGGAGTGACTAAGAAGACCTTGAACTCTGCTTGGAAGAAACTGTGGCCAGAATGTGTAGACAAAAGGGATTTTGAAGGGTTTGAGGCTAACCCTGAGAGGATTATTCCAGTTGAGGAATCCATTGTGGCATTGGGAAAGTCCTTGGGGTTGGAGGTTAGTGGGGAGGATGTGGAAGAGTTGGTGGAGGAGGACAATGAAGAACTAACCACTGATGAGCTGATAGATCAACTTCAACAGCAAGAGGCCAGACCTGAGGAAACTGGTTCAGAGGAGGGGAGAGAGAAATTGAAGAAGTTGCCTACTACAAAGATAAAGGAAATCTGTGCAAAGTGGCTTGAAGTGCAAACTTTCATGGATGAAAATCACCCTCACACAGCTATTGCAAGCCGTGCTGGTGATTATTACACTGACAATGTTGTGAAACACTTTAGGGAAGTCATAAAGGAACGAGAGGTACAGGCCACTATGGACAGATATGTTGTGCGAAAGAAGTCCAGTGACTCTGAAGCTGGTCCTAGTGGCATTAAAAGAAGAAGGGAAGTAACCCCAGAAAAGGACTTGCCACCTCAAGTCTTAATGGAAGGGGATTCCCCTTCTAAACACTAACACTCTCTCTCCCCTCCTCCCATCCCATCAATCATCACCAGATCTTCAATAAAAGTAAGTGTCATGTAAGTGTGCATGCCTTTTTCAGTTTGTGTGTATTAAAATTAACATTTCATGTGGTAAAAATTTTTTTTTTTCATTTTTTTTTGTGTCTTGCACAGATTAATTTTATTTCCATTATTTCTTATGGGGAAAATTCATTCACATAGCGATTATTTCGCATAACAATTACCCCTCTTGCACGGATTAAAATCGTTAACCGGGGGTCCACTGTACAGGTGTTGTACAGGGTCACATCAACCCTCCCTGCACACTTCTATATCAACAAGCAATGGCAACTATAATGTAATGTACAGAAAACTTGATTAATTTTGAGTCTCGATGAATTGCAAACCTTTGAAAAAAAAAAAAATTTGCCATTTTTGGGGCTTTGAGGAATGTAATCCTATTTTCCCATATGTTCTCCATTTCATATTATACAATTTTTTAATTACACGCCATTTGCAAAAATGCAACTATCGTGTTAATCGACAGTCAGTTGTAATATTAAACGAGCTGACAAAAATTTTGAAGAAAATTCTCTGCTGAAGTTGGAGGAAGGATGAAATAAGAAAATGGCAATGGAACAAGATATATCAAAATATTTATAAGATAAACCAAGCAAGACAAATTCAGATAAGGGAGTTAGATAAATCCATTAGAGTATACTTTTCTGAAATCTGAAATATCAAGGAGCATTTAAATAACTCCCTGTAATTACAGTAATTTTCTTAATGTTGGCTCTCACTCAAGTACATCTCACTTAGGTACTCTAGACTGTAAGAGGGAGAGTAATGAGGGGGAGTGGAGTGGGGAAGGAAAAATAAGACAGTACACTGTGTTATATCACTGGGAATACAAGTCTCATTAACCTTATTACACTTATATAACAGTTAATTATGATTTAAATTTTTTAGGAACAACATAGCACTCAGCGTTACCAGTGCAAAATCTGTGGCTCTTCATTCAAACGTCGTTTTTATCTTGAAACTGTTCATATGCGGACACATCACCCTCAGATGCAAGAAGTAAGTCTCTTTTATTATAAGCTACAGCTATTTGTTATAAAAGGAGGTTCATGTGCAATTGTGATGCAGCTTTGAATTATATCAGCCAGGCTTTAGCACTTCTTTTTGATAATAATGATAATAATAATAATAATAATAATAATCAGCCAGGCTGTGAGGATCAGAGGGCCACTACAACAGCCTGTTTGACCAAGCAGTGAAAAAGGAAGCCTTGCGATATCCTAAAATCATAATTTTATTTTTATTTAGTTACCAGAGGAAACTAGTATTCCAGACCCAAATAAACCAAAGTGCAGAGAACCTAGTGAAACAAAGGAGAGTCACATTTGTAGGGTTTGTGGAAGAACCTTTGCCAGAGCTCGCTACTTGACTTCACATCTTCGTACACACTCCAAACGTGCAGATTATGTTCGCTGTCCCAAGTGTCCTCGAATGTTTACATCAGAGCGAACACTCAAGGTTAGTAGCAATTTTTTTAATTTATCATCTGTTGTGTCTCTTCTTGCTGTACTTAGTAGTGAGTGAATTATCACACATGGAAGTTTGACAGTCAAGTTGAATGTGGAAATACAGAAGTTATAAATTAAGGTAATAACTGCAGAATGCAAATATTAATATACCCAGTGACAAAATCTTAAAGAAATGTTAGTTTCTTCTCTAGGGGTAAGTGTGTACAGTAGACTTCCTACTCCAATTCTGCCTGATCACAGTTTCTTTTTATGTATGCATTTCCACCTCTTGCTCTGAAGGTTTGCCACATTTCTGTGGTTCTAACAATTTCCACCTTGTACTTTGACATGGTCGGCTATTTGGGTGCTGCAAGCGGGCCAATTCCCCTCCCAGGCACCTCAGGCCTCTTTTGTTTCATCGCAAACCTTGCTTTGATTACACACCCCCATGCCACCACCAGTTGCCTCCTGGATGCATACCACATGATTACTCATTCCTGTGTTATCACTCCATTTCCTACCTATTATACCCCATGTCATGTTTGGCTGTTAATCATGGAATCAAAAAGGAATTCTTAGTGTAGGTGAAGGTGCCAAGAAGAATTTTAAGCATGAAACTATGCCCAGTGAAGAAAAAGAGGTAACACATGTTTAAAGGGGTGCACATGTGGCTGATGTAGCCAAGGCCTACATTGTGAGGAAATCAACAGTTTGTTCACTAGAAGTGAACAAACTTCTGAGTAAGTGGATTTTTTTTTTTATATTTTATTGGAAACAGTACAGAACAGTAAAGGTGATTTAGGAGAATATGAAGAAACATGTGCCACTTAATTTCATTGTGATTCATGAAGAAAGTATTTTCTTACTATAAAACAGTGTGAGAGCAGGAAGGAAAGCCTGAAAACAAGTCATGGATGGTTTAATTGTTTCTGTGCAATAAACTTTATAACAAAGTACAGCGGTAAGAGTACGTACCTTTGCTGATCATACAGCAGCAAAAAAATTTCCCAGTGTGGCCCTACTGGACATTACTGGGTCCTACTGGGCCACACCAAGCCTCTCCACTGATACCAAGCTACTTAGGTAGCAGCAACCAGTGTATTCACATTGATCGACTGTATTAAGTTGTGCTAAGTTAAATAATCTTGTATCAAACTGTAATAACATGTCCATAACATCTGTGTGCCTCATAAAGCACTGTACAATGCTTAGTTTATTATTTTAGGTGAATTGTGTTTTTTTAACCCTTTGGTTGTCCATCCACATAACTGTCATAGACACCAGGGTCTGTCACTTAGATCTGCGTCATGAGCTACACTTACTCTGATAAGCGTCAAATGGCAAAATTTGCCCTAGATACAAGAGAATGGGTCTGTTCGGCGAGTGTGCAAAACTCTGTTTGAAATAGAGGTAATTTTAGTTGATTACAGGACTGAAGTAGCTTGAAATTGGCCTCAAAGTAGCAGAAATATTTGATTTTTTGCTAATTTTCCCAAGGATGGGTAAGCATCCCCCCTACACACACACACTGGTCTGTTTTATGGGTTTTTATTAGGTATTATTCAATAATTGGGTTGCCGTAAACCCTGACAAATCATTCCTAGTTATATTTTATTATCCAAGAAATAGTCTTCAACTTTAGTGATGAATTCAAAATGGAAAGCAAGTGTGTAATATAGAAGAGGCTTCAGAATGTGATTATTGCACAGAGGAAATATTGTAGTGCCTGGAATGTCTACAGTGTGTATTTTGTGTTCTTGGTTTTAAGTTTAATTTTTTAAAATTTTGCATATGAAAAAAAGTGCTGAACAAAATTTTGCATGAAATTGGTCAAATTGCCGAATTCTCTGTACTTAACTGGTAGCTTTAATAATAGAATGGCCAGTTTCTTGTACTCACTCGAAAGAATAGAAAGCATAACAGCAAAATAGCTTAAGAATTTGGTCAAAGTGATCAGCAGAATTGGCATAAAATAGGACTCAATGTTGGTAAAACTACCGAAGCATAAAATGCACGCTGACCACTAACTTGGTGCCAGAGTAATTCCACAGGTTTCCATAAAATTTTGTATTTTTTTGTGTTATTACCTTCAGGAAAAGCACTCTTAATTTTTGGGGTCTGGACAGTAAGAGGCTTTAAAAAAAAAAATCATTTGGTATTTTTGGAGGTGGTATGTAACTTGACCCAATTTTCTCCCCAAAGTTGTTCATTCCACCTGCTGTATAATCCTATGGGATTAGCACTCCCCAACAATTATAATGTTCATCCCCCCCATCGTGTTTTCAAATATAGCTTTGTTTTTCTGCAAGAGGACTTATTGAGAGGAATTTTTTTTTCATGTTTATTGCAAATAATGTTATTACACTTCTGTTAAAAATGATGAGATTAAATTTGGCAAGATTACTCTAGTGCCTGAATATTATATCCAATATTTAAAGTATGCAGTTATGAAAATGGTAATTACTTTCATTATGTAAATATTCTTTATTTGTACAGGTCCACAATGAAGCTTTCCATGGCCGGGAGACTACAGGCTCTCAGGATATTAGCAGCTCTGGCTGCACTGTATCTGATGAGAAGCAGATGTCAGCCTCAAGATTTTATTCTGAATTGCAAGAGCCACAGCCCAACAGTACTGCAGTTTCTAAAGCTAATCTGCTTCACACAAGCAGTGCATCATCTTCACATGTGGAAGCACCCCAGTTAGAACCACTACCTTCATCTGAGGTGACCAATCATCTACTGCAGCATCCCTCAAACTGTAGTAGGGAGGAACTCCAGAGAGAAGATCAGGATGGGGTAGTCTCACTAAGTGTTCATATGGAGGACTGTGTTCCCATTAACTACCTCACTCAGTTTTCAGCTCCATAACTTGTGTTTACAGTGAAACATATAAGTGAACAGTATTTAGATAAGGCTAAAGAGGTCTTTGTGGCATTTATGGATTTGGAAAAGGCGTATGACAGGGTGGATAGGGGGGCAATGTGGCAGATGTTGCAAGTGTATGGTGTAGGAGGTAGGTTACTGAAAGCAGTGAAGAGTTTTTACGAGGATAGTGAGGCTCAAGTTAGAGTATGTAGGAAAGAGGGAAATTTTTTCCCAGTAAAAGTAGGCCTTAGACAAGGATGTGTGATGTCACCGTGGTTGTTTAATATATTTATAGATGGGGTTGTAAGAGAAGTAAATGCGAGGGTCTTGGCAAGAGGCGTGGAGTTAAAAGATAAAGAATCACACACAAAGTGGGAGTTGTCACAGCTGCTCTTTGCTGATGACACTGTGCTCTTGGGAGATTCTGAAGAGAAGTTGCAGAGATTGGTGGATGAATTTGGTAGGGTGTGCAAAAGAAGAAAATTAAAGGTGAATACAGGAAAGAGTAAGGTTATGAGGATAACAAAAAGATTAGGTGATGAAAGATTGAATATCAGATTGGAGGGAGAGAGTATGGAGGAGGTGAACGTATTCAGATATTTGGGAGTGGACGTGTCAGCGGATGGGTCTATGAAAGATGAGGTGAATCATAGAATTGATGAGGGAAAAAGAGTGAGTGGTGCACTTAGGAGCCTGTGGAGACAAAGAACTTTGTCCTTGGAGGCAAAGAGGGGAATGTATGAGAGTATAGTTTTACCAACGCTCTTATATGGGTGTGAAGCGTGGGTGATGAATGTTGCAGCGAGGAGAAGGCTGGAGGCAGTGGAGATGTCATGTCTGAGGGCAATGTGTGGTGTGAATATAATGCAGAGAATTCGTAGTTTGGAAGTTAGGAGGAGGTGCGGGATTACCAAAACTGTTGTCCAGAGGGCTGAGGAAGGGTTGTTGAGGTGGTTCGGACATGTAGAGAGAATGGAGCGAAACAGAATGACTTCAAGAGTGTATCAGTCTGTAGTGGAAGGAAGGCGGGGTAGGGGTCGGCCTAGGAAGGGTTGGAGGGAGGGGGTAAAGGAGGTTTTGTGTGCGAGGGGCTTGGACTTCCAGCAGGCATGCGTGAGCGTGTTTGATAGGAGTGAATGGAGACAAATGGTTTTTAATACTTGACGTGCTGTTGGAGTGTGAGCAAAGTAACATTTATGAAGGGATTCAGGGAAACCGGCAGGCCGGACTTGAGTCCTGGAGATGGGAAGTACAGTGCCTGCACTCTGAAGGAGGGGTGTTAATGTTGCAGTTTAAAAACTGTAGTGTAAAGCACCCTTCTGGCAAGACAGTGATGGAGTGAATGATGGTGAAAGTTTTTCTTTTTCGGGCCACCCTGCCTTGGTGGGAATCGGCCGGTGTGATAATAAAAAAAAAATATATATATATATATATATATAGATATATATATATATATATATATATATATATAATTTTTTTTTAAGGAATCCAAAGTTATGAATGGATAATTTATTTGCTTAACCCTTAAATGGTCCAAACGTATATATACGTTTTTTCAACATCCGAAAGTATGTAAAAAAATGTAGATAAAAGTTTTTTTACACGTTTTCAAATGTAAAACAAAAAAGTTTTTTTTTACATTTGAAAACGTAAAAAACTTTACATTTTTTTTTTGTTATATTTGAAAATATGTAAAAAAAAAAAAAAGTAGATCTACTTTTGTAGCACTACGAATTTGAACGTCTATCTGTTTGGACCGTTTAAAGGTTAAGTAAGTTTATGGCAACTTTTTAAAACCATTTTAATGTATTCACTGTATTGTAAAGTTATGTTATAAGAAAGTATTTTCTGGTTGGTATTTTTATTGGCTGTAACCTCCAGTGTTATTCTTTTAATCGTGTTGAGTGAAACTTGCATTTCTGCATTTTGATTTGTTAACTTGGGTCTTGTGCAGATGCCACATTAATGAGACACTCCTACCCACCCAGCATAAACTATTTTTACCTGCACTTACAACTGATATGAAGCTTAAACTCCTTGGAGTATTATTATTATTATAATCAAGGGGAAAGCGCTAAACCCGGAGGATTATACCGCGCCTGGGGGGGGGATGGAAGGCATTCAGGCTTAATTCAGTTCCCTGAATTAAGCCTGAATGCCTTCCATCCCCCCATAGGCGCTGTATAATCCTACGGGTTTAGTGCTTCCCCCTTGATTATAATAATAATGGGGGGGGATGTGGAAGGCATTCAGGCTTAATTTGGGGAACTGGAGCACAGATCCAATTCCCTAAATCAAGAGCCCCTCACCAACATCAAGGAACCTTCCTTGAGGGGGGTCCTTGGACTAAAATCCTCTAATAAGGAACATGTTGGAATGAAGAATTTTGGCAATGTACTTAATTTTTATTATTTTATTAACAAATATAGTTTATACTTTGAAGGGAAAGTGCTAGGTTATGAAGTGTGTGTATGATGGATGGTGGGCAAGTCATAGGCTGGTGGGTCACTTAGTTTCTCCCTTTTTCTCAGCAAGTTCCAGCCTCGCATCCCTTCCTCTAAATCAACATTCTGCTGAAAATATAATGCTATATATATAACATGAAACTTGTATATAAACATGTCAATGCTAAGCATACACATACTATTTTAAGAACAAAACTAACTGCTAAACCCACAAGGAGATATATATACCTATACATCTATGTGTCTACATGCATCTTCACAAAGATGCATCCAGAGACAGATGTGTCTGTGTCTGTCTAGATGCATCTATATAGATATGTATATTATCATGGGGGAATGCTAAACCCATAGGGATTATACATTCCTTGTAGGGGAGGGGGAGAGCCCCTTACCAGTAGTAAGGAACCTCCCT
This sequence comes from Cherax quadricarinatus, assembly GCF_038502225.1. Taxonomy (NCBI): domain Eukaryota; kingdom Metazoa; phylum Arthropoda; class Malacostraca; order Decapoda; family Parastacidae; genus Cherax; species Cherax quadricarinatus. The sequence continues at coordinate 21,390,678 of NC_091317.1, forward strand.
TGAGTGGTATATAAATATAACCAAAGAATATTATTATTATTATTATAATCAAGGGGGAAGCGCTAAACCCGGAGGATTATACAGCGCCTGGGGGGGGGGAGGATGTGGAAGGCATTCAGGCTTAATTCGGGGAACTGGAGCACAGATCCAATTCCCTAAATCAAGAGCCCCTCACCAACATCAAGGAACCTTCCCTGAGGGGAACCAAAGAATAACTTGGAGAGCGTATAAATCTATTAGGGAAGGAAGGCAGGGTAGGGGGGTAAAAGGTTTTGTGGGTGAGAGGCTCAAACTTCACCGAGCGTGCGTGTGTTAGATAGGAATGCATAGAGACTAATGGTTTTTGGGACCTGAGGAGCTGTTGGAGTGTGACCTACAGGTTTAGCACTTCCCCCTTGATTATAATAATGTTGGAGTGCGAGTAGGGTAATATTTTGTGAAGGGATTCAGGGAAACTGGTTAGCCGGGCTCGAGTCCTGGAAATGGTAAGTACAATGCCTGCACTTTAAAGGAAGGGTTTAGGATATTAGCAGTTTGAAAAGATGTCTAAACTGTCATATCTAGTTGCCTCTGCAAAGACAGTGATTATGTATGAATGATGGCTAAAGTTTTTTTTTTTCTTTCTTTTTGGGTCACTTTGCCTTGGTGAGAAGTGGCAGTGTTGAATAGATTATATTATATATAGATATCTACATAATCAAAATGAAGCTCTAAACCTACAAGGGTCATTATAAACCATACCACGGGAGGGGATTGAACTTGTGGCGAGTGTGTCATAAAACTCAAGGCCAGCGAGTAAGGGTCATACATATATAATCTATATATCTGTAGAAGGAAAAAAGGCGAGTGGTGCATTGAGGTAGATGTGGAGGCAAAAAATGTTATCTATGGAGGCAAAGAAGGGAAGGTATAGTAGTACCAACACTTTTATATGGGTGTGAAGCTTAGGTTTTAAATGCTGCAGTGAGGAGGCAGTTGGAGGCAGTGGAGACGTCCTGTCTAAGGGCAATGTGTGGCATAAATATTTTGCAGAAAATTCGGAGTGTGGAAATTAGGAGGTGTGGAGTTAATAAAAATATTAGTTAGAGGGCTGAAGAGGGTATGTTGGGGTGGTTTGGTCATTTAGAGAGAATGGATCAAAGTAGAATGACATGGAGTGTGTATAAATCTGTTGGGAAAGGAAGACGGGGTAGGGGTCATCCTCAAAAAGGTTGGAGGGATTGGGTAAAGGTGGTGTTGTGGGCGAGGGGTTTGGACTTCCAGCAAGCATGCGTGTTAGATAGGAGTGAATGGTATTTGGGACCTGACGAGCTGTTGGAGTGTGAGCAGGTTAATATTTAGTGAAGGGATTCAGGGAAACCGGTTATTTTATATAACAGACTCCTCTTCAATGGGGGCTCCTTGGCGTGGTGAAGAGGCTCTTGGTCTGAGGAATTAGACCTGTCGGTCTTCTTCCTCAGACCGAACCTAATTACCCCCCATTCTCCCCTCCCCTATCCCATCCTCCCCTTTTTCCATTCCTCCTCCTCCTCCTCCCCACCCCTCCCTTTTGCCCTTCCTCTTTTTGGCCTTTGGGATTTCTCCCACAGGCGCGCTAGTTCCTAGGTAGGGAAAAGGACACCGGGGTCCATCCCATTCCGTTGAGGTTCTTGGCGGTGGCGTAGTTTGCCGTGGAATCTGGATCGCCTGGGGATGTCCCGATCCCTCTCCGGTATCCCGGAGTAGCTTTGGGTATCTATCGGGCGATGGGTGTATCTCTGGAAGCCACCTTTCGGATTCCGGGGGAGGTGGCCGAAGGAGGTATGCTTTGTGGCGGATATCCGGCCGCCCTCTCTTTTGTCCACCGAGGTAGCTCGGCAGATGTGAGGTTGCTATCCCGGATTGCTGGTTTACTGGCATGAAGGGTAGGGTATGGCACGGGTTTCATGCTGCATCTGCGCTACTAGCGGTGCTGAGGTCCTCTTGGGCGCGGAAGGAGATTTCCGGCCCTTTCATTCCTCCTGGGAACTATTCCTCCCTGCTCCCCCCTTTTTTTTTATTTTTATTTTTTCTTCTTTCTTTTTTTTTCTTAAAAACAAAAAGCAAAGGAGTAACCTAACCATGGAGAACCCAATCCATGAACCCACTACCCCCGGGCCCCTTCTTGATACCGCACCCCATTCTGACCCTGCCTTGTATTTAGACCACTCTTCGGACACTCCTGATGCCCCTGTACCTCTTGCTGGTGCTGTTTCCTCACCCGCTTCAGGTACCGGGGCTTCGACTGACTCCTTCGATTTGTCTGAACTCTGCTCTCCTTTGACTATGCTTCCGGCTTCTCCCTCTACGGTACGGCAATTTTCGAATTGCCCGCCCGTTTCATGCCGGACCAACTCCGGTCCTACTCCTAAACACCAACATCAATCTCCTGATGATGCTCCTTCGTTACCTTCCCATTCTACTCGGAAAAGACCGACACTCCCTCTCCACGCTCAGTTTCGGACCACACAATGGACTAAATTCTTTACTTTAAGACCGACTTCTTCTTCTGCCTACCTTTCTGACCATAGAATTGGCAAAGCGCTCCTGCGTCATGTTGGTAGAGATATTTCATTTCATGCTCTCAAGAGCGGTACGCGCATCGTCACTGTCCAGAATGCTACCCAAGCTCATGATCTCTCTCTCCTTTCGAATATCAATACTACTCCTATCACTATTGAAAAACATCTTTCTCTCAATTCTTGTAGTGGTACTGTCATTCTGCCCCATACCATAGTCCAACAGAATTTCCAGTCATGTGGCAATGACATTTTTGAACAGCTGGAACTCCAGGATCTCCCAATCCTCAAAGTAGACACTTATGTCCTTCCTGCCCGGGGGCAGAGACGTTACCCTTGCAATGTGGCTCGTTTAACTTTTGACAGCCGATAACTCCCGTCCTCTGTATATGTCGCGGGACATCGGTTACAAGTTTGAAAGGTGATACCTACACCACAACAATGTAGAAATTGCTGGCGTTTTGGTCACCCAGCGAAATATTGCAGATCTATGGCTGAATGCCCAGTCTGTGGTGCCGACGACCATTCTAATACATCTTGCAGTCAACCTCCATCTTGCCTTAATTGTAATGAAGCTCACCCTTTGTACTCCCGCCGTTGCCAGGTCTACTTAAATGAACGTGAAATCCGTTGCCTCAAAGAGGCAGAAGGTCTCCCTTATGCTATGGCAGTTACTCATCTCCGCCTCCAACCTCTTCAAGGGGGGCTCCTTGGCGTGGTGAAGAGGCTCTTGGTCTGAGGAATTAGCCCTGTCGGTCTTCTTCCTCAGACCGAACCTAATTACCCCCCATTCTCCCCTCCCCTATCCCATCCTCCCCATCCTCCCCTTTTTCCATTCCTCCTCCTCCTCCTCACCCCTCCCTTTTGCCCTTCCTCTTTTTAGCCTTCGTGATTTCTCCCACAGGCGCGCTAGTTCCTAGGTAGGGGAAAGGACACCGGGGTCCATCCCATTCCGTTGAGGTTTCTTGGCGGTGGCGTAGTTTGCCGTGGAATCTGGATTGCCTAGGGATGTCCTGATCCCTCTCCGGTATCCCGGAGTGGCTTTGGGTGTCTTTTGGGCGACGGGTGTATCTCTGGAAGCCACCTTTCGGATTCCGGGGGTGGTGGCTGAAGGAGGTATGCTTTGTGGCGGATATCCGGCCGCCCTCTCTTTTGTCCACCGAGGTAGCTCGGCAGATGTGAGGTTGCTATCCCAGATTGCTGGTTTACTGGCATGAAGGGTAGGGTATGGCACGGGTTCCATGCTGCATCTGCGCTACTAGCGGTGTCGAGTCCTCTTGGGCGCGGAGGGGGATTTCCGGCCCTTTCATTCCTCCTGGGAACTATTCCTCCCCGCTCCCCCCTTTTTTTATTCTTTTTTTTATTTTTATTTTCTTTTCTTCTTTCTTTTTTTTTCTTAAAAACAAAAAGCAAAGGAGTAACCTAACCATGGCAGCCCTAGTCCATGAAACCACTACCCCCGGGCCCCTTCTTGATACCGCACCCCATTCTGACCCTGCCTTGTGTTTAGACCACTCTTCGGACACTCCTGATGCCCCTGTACCTCTTGCTGGTGCTGTTTCCTCACCCGCTTCAGGTACCGGGGCTTCGACTGACTCCTTCGATTTGTCTGAACTCCGCTCTCCTTTGACTATGCTTCCGGCTTCTCCCTCTACGGTACGGCAATTTTCGAATCGCCCACCCATTTCCTGCCGAACCAACTCCGGTCCTACTCCTAAACGCCAACGTCAATCTCCTGATGATGCTCCGTCGTTACCTTCCCATTCTACTCGGAAACGACCGACACGTCAAGCACTCCCTCTCCACGCTCAGTTTCGGACCACACAATGGACTAAATTCTTTACTTTAAGACCAACTTCTTCTTCTGCCTACCTTTCTGACCATAGTATTGCCAAAGCGCTCCTGCGTCATGTTGGCAGAGATATTTCATTTCACGCTCTCAAGAGCGGTACACGCATCGTCACTGTCCAGAATGCTACCCAAGCTCATGATCTTTCTCTCCTTTCGAATATCGATACTACTCCTATCACTATTGAAAAACATCTTTCTCTCAATTCTTGTAGTGGTACTGTCATTCTGCCCCATACCATAGTCCAACAGAATTTCCAGTCATGTGGCAATGACATTTTTGAACAGCTGGAACTCCAGGATCTCCCAATCCTCAAAGTAGACACTTATGTCCTTCCTGCCCGGGGGCGGAGACGTTACCCTTGCAATGTGGCTCGTTTAACTTTTGACAGCCGAGAACTCCCGTCCTCTGTATATGTCGCGGGACATCGGTTACAAGTTCGAAAGGTGATACCTACACCGCAACAATGTAGAAATTGCTGGCGTTTTGGTCACCCAGCGAAATATTGCAGATCTATGGCCGAATGCCCAGTCTGTGGTGCCGACAACCATTCTAATACATCTTGCAGTCAACCTCCATCTTGCCTAAATTGTAATGAAGCTCACCCTTCGTACTCCCGCCGTTGCCAGGTCTACTTAAATGAACGTGAAATCCGTTGCCTCAAAGAGGCAGAAGGTCTCCCTTATGCTATGGCAGTTACTCATCTCCGCCTCCAAGGGAGACTACCCCGTGTTTCTTATTCTCGTGTTTCCAAACGTCCCCCCACTTCTGGGGTCCCATCTTCTGCAGCCTCCTCTGTTGTTACCCCTCCCATAGCCACTATGGCATCTAATCCTTTTGCTGTCCTTGGCTCTGACGTCCCAACTACAACTCAGTCTGTTCTCACATCTTCGCGTCCTTCCTCACAAGCCCCAGTATCGACAAGACCTCGTACGACACCTAATACCAATCGCCCCTCTACTCAGAAGTCCAAAAAATCCACATTGCTCAAATCTTCTTTGCCCCTTCCTTCCCTTCTTCCACCTCCACACGTTACCTTTCCAGTCTCTGTACCTAGTTCTTCCCCTCTCTCTGGCTCTATTACAAGTGTGGAGATTCACCCTCCTCCTCGTACTATGCCTTCCCCCCCCGTCCCCTCCCAAGTTTCTCCCTCTTCTGTCACCTCCCAGGTTTCTACCTCTTCTGTCCCCCCCCACACTTCATCTCCAGTCCCTTACACTTTTCCCTCCCCCTCTACTTTGGTACAGTCCATTACTGTCCCAATCTTTACTCACCCTCCTCCTCCGATCTCCAATATGGTTTCCCATACATCTTTGAATTCAGAAACACTTGAAGCCATTTCAGAATATATTGCAGAGACTAAACCTTCAATGGACACTGATTCACTTCCTGTTCCTTCTCTTCCCTCTCCTCCATCTTCACAACCCCATTCTTCGCAACGCTCCGTTCCTTCGCTACTTGAACATCTTCCAATGCCACCACACGTTGACTTTTCTAACCCCTCTAGTCCGTAGGTGCCTTTACCTACAGATTCCTGATATTTTCTTCATCGCCAATCATGGCCTATTTACAGTGGAATATCCGCGGCCTCAGGGGTAATCGGGGTGAGCTTCAGATGTTGCTTTCCAGGTTTTCCCCTGTTGGTGCTTGCTTACAAGAACCAAAATTACACTCGGCTGTTTTCCAACCTATCTCAGGCTATAATTTATTGTATTCTTCGGATCCTTTCTCAGATGGGACCTTTAATGAAAGTGCCCTTCTTCTACGCAATGATATTCCGTACTGTCAACTATTTGTCCATACCTCGCTGCATTACACTGCAGCCCGTATCCACTTGAATAAGTGGTTTACAATATGTTCTTTATATCTCTCTCCTTCTCGAGCATTTTCTATCCCAGACTTTGCCTTTCTTGTTTCATCCTTACCACCACCACTTCTGTTACTTGGTGATTTTAATGCCCACCATTTCCTCTGGGGGGGGTCTCATTGTGACTCACGTGGCATTCAGTTGGAGGCTTTTCTTGCCTCTCACCCCCTCCATGTTTTAAATACGGGTACTCCCACCCATTTTGATCCTCGTACTCATACTCTCTCTTGCATCGATCTATCAGTCTGCTCTTCCTCCACTGCACTAGACTTCACCTGGTCTGTTCTACCAGACTTACATGACAGCGATCATTTTCCGATCATTCTTACTTCTCCTTCCTATTCACCACCTTCCCGTAGCCCTCGCTGGCAATTTGATCGGGCAAATTGGGATCTTTACTCACACCTCACTGCTTTTAGTGAGGTTCCTTCTTCATCCTCCATTGATGAGCTCCTACACATCTTCTCGACATCAGTTTATACCGCAGCTTCTCATTCTATACCCCAAACCTCAGGCAGGCATTCTCAGAAGTGCGTGCCTTGGTGGTCTCCTGCTTGTGCTCGTGCAGTACGTTTGAAACGTGCTGCATGGGGCAGGTACCGGTACAATAGAACCGCTGAGAGACTTGTTGATTTTAAGCAGAAGCGTGCGATCGCTCGCCGTGTCATCCGTGAAGCTAAACGCACTTGTTGGCGAGACTATGTTTCCACCATCACCTCTGCTTCTTCTATGAGTGCAGTCTGGAAAAAAGTGAGGAAATTGAGTGGTAAATACTCTCCTGACCCGGCTCCTGTTCTACGGGTCACTGGTGTTGATATCCCCTCAAGGAAGGTTCCTTGATGTTGGTGAGGGGCTCTTGATTTAGGGAATTGGATCTGTGCTCCAGTTCCCCGAATTAAGCCTGAATGCCTTCCACATCCCCCCCCACAGGCGCTGTATAATCCTCCAGGTTTAGCGCTTCCCCCTTGATTATAATAATAATAATACTGGTGTTGATATAGCAAACCCTCTCGACGTTGCCATTGAACTTGGCACACATCTGGTCCGTATTTCCCGAGGGCTCCATCTATGCCCCTCGTTTCTTTCCTCAAAGTCTGCCAGAGAGTTAGTACCCTTGGACTTTTCTTCTCTCGGAGAAGAACAGTATAATGTGCCTTTTACACTTCAAGAACTGGAGGCAACGCTCTCAGCTTGCCGATCATCGGCAGCTGGGCCTGATGACATTCATATTCGTATGTTACAACATTTACATCGGTCAGCCCTTGTAGTCCTCTTACACCTCTTCAATCTTATTTGGGCACAAGGAGTTCTTCCCCAGCTGTGGAAATCTGCCATTGTTCTCCCTTTCCGCAAACCGGGTACTACAGGACATGATGCCTCCCACTATCGCCCCATCGCTCTTACAAGTGCAGTTTGCAAAGTGATGGAACGCCTCGTAAATCGACGTTTAATGTGGTATTTAGAGACTCACAACAGTCTCTCCGCTAGTCAATATGGCTTTCGTAAGGGTCGTTCTACCATAGACCCCTTACTACGCTTGGATACGTATGTTCGTAATGCCTTTGCGAATAATCACTCAGTTATTGCCATATTTTTTGACCTTGAGAAGGCATATGACACAACTTGGAGGTATAATATTTTGGCCCAGGCCCATTCCTTAGGCCTCCGAGGCAATCTACCATCCTTCCTTAAGAACTTTTTAACTGACAGACATTTCCGTGTTCGAGTCAATAATGTTCTTTCCCCGGACTTCGTCCAAGCTGAAGGTGTCCCTCAGGGATGTGTTCTAAGCACAACACTTTTTCTCCTTGCTATAAATGATTTGGCCTCTGTTCTTCCACCCAATATTTGGTCATCACTCTATGTTGATGACTTCGCTATTGCTTGTGCAGGCGCTGACTGTCACCTTATTGCAGTTTCTCTCCAGCATGCGGTCGACCGTGTTTCCACTTGGGCCACCACACATGGGTTTAAATTTTCAAGTACCAAAACTCACCAAATTACTTTCACTAGACGCTCTGTTATCTCCGATCATCCTTTGTATCTCTATGGCTCCCGTATCCCCGAACGTGATACAGTCAGGTTTCTAGGCCTTCTCTTTGACCGTCGGTTAACCTGGAAACCTCACATTACCTCTCTGAAGGCAACTTGTCACAGCCGGCTAAACCTTCTTAAAACCCTTGCTCATCTTTCCTGGGGAGCTGATCGTCGAACTCTGCTTCGCCTACATTCAGCCCTCGTTTTATCGAAACTCGATTATGGTGACCAGATTTATTCCGCGGCCTCTCCTGCTACTCTCTCTAGCCTTAACTCTATCCATCACCAAGGCTTACGTTTGTGCCTTGGTGCTTTTCGCTCTTCCCCTGTTGAGAGCCTCTATACAGAAGCAAATGTTCCATCCTTGTCTGATCGCCGTGATGCCCATTGCCTTCGTTACTATGTACGCTCTCACGATCTACACAATCCTTCCATTTATAGAATGGTCACCGATATTAGTAGACATTCTTTATTCGTTCGCCGCCCCTGTTTGCTCCGTCCCTTTTCTCTTCGCCTACATTCACTCTTGTCTTCCCTTCAGTTACCACCTTTATATGTTCATGTAGCATCTCACTTTTCCCTGCCCCCCTGGGAAGTTCCAGCTGTTCGGGTCTGTTCTTTCTCACTCCCTTGCTCGAAAGCTCAACTGCCTACGGTGGCTTCCCGCTCTCTTTTTCTTGATCACTTCCACTCCCATTCTCATGCCACCGCTGTGTACACAGATGGCTCTAAGTCTTCAGACGGCGTCGGATTCGCAGCAGTGTTTCCGGACAGCGTCGTACGAGGGCATTTACTATCTTCAGCTAGCATTTTTACTGCTGAACTGTATGCCATTCTTGCAGCACTTATTCGTATTGCATCTATGCCTGTGTCATCATTTGTAGTAGTCTCAGACTCCCTTAGTGCTCTACAGGCTATACGAAAATTTGATACATCTCATCCCCTAGTTCTCCGTATCCAACTTTGGCTACGCCGTATCTCTACCAAACATAAAGATATTGTTTTTTGTTGGGTCCCTGGTCATGTCGACGTACAGGGCAATGAACAGGCAGACACTGCTGCGCGGTCAGCAGTATATGACCTACCAATTTCCTATCGAGGTGTTCCATTTCTGGACTATTTTGCTGCAATAGCTACCCACCTTCGCACCCGTTGGCAACAACGTTGGTCAACTCTGCTCGGTAACAAACTTCATTCTATTAAACCGAGCATAGGTTACTGGCCATCTTCTTGTCATCAGTGCCGAAGTTGGGAGACCACTCTCTCCCGCCTTCGCATTGGCCACACTCGTCTTACTCATGGGTATCTCATGGAGAGGCACCCTGTTCCTCTCTGTGAGCAGTGTCAAGTTCCAGTATCGATTAGCCACATTCTGTTAGACTGCCCTCTCTATCAACGAGCACGCAGAATTTACCTCCAACGTCGTCTTCGTTCTACTACTCTCTCTTTACCTTCCCTTCTTGCTGATGGACCCTCCTTTAATCCTGACTCTCTCATTGACTTCTTGACAACGACCGATTTACTCCACAAACTCTGATGATACTTTTCGCACTCCCCTCAGCCCTTTCTGGTTCAGTCTCTTGCTGCCCTTTACCCTTTCACCATCCACTGCCCCGCTGTTATCCGTAACCTGTTGCTCATCCATCTCCCTTTTGCCACCTGATGCCCTCACTTCCTTCCTGCCCTGCAGCGCTGTATAGTCCTTGTGGCTTAGCGCTTCTTTTTGATTATAATAATAATAATAATCCGCCTCCAAGGAACACTACCCCGTGTTTCTTATTCTCGTGTTTCCAAACATCCCCCCAGTTCTGGGGTCCCATCTTCTGCAGCCTCCTCTGTTATTACCCCTCCCATAGCCACTCCGGCATCTAATCCTTTTGCTGTCCTTGGCTCTGACGTCCTGACTACAACTCAGTCTGTTCTCACATCTTCACATCCTTCCTCACAAGCCCCAGTATCGACAAGACCTCGTACGACACCTAATACCAATCGCCCCTCTACTTCTCAGAAGTCCAAAAAATCCACATTGCTCAAATCTTCTTTGCCCCTTCCTTCCCTTCTTCCACCACCACACTTTACCTTTCCAGTCTCTGTACCTAGTTCTTCCCCTCTCTCTGGCTCTATTACAAGTGTGGAGATTCACCCTCCTCCTCGTACTATGCCTTCCACCCCCGTCCACTCCCAAGTTTCTCCCTCTTCTGCCACCTCCCAGGTTTCTGCCTCTTCTGTCCCCCCCCCCCACACTTCATCTCCAGTCCCTTACACTCTTCCCTCCCCCTCTACTTTGGTACAGTCCATTACTGTCCCAATCTTTATTCACCTTCCTTCTATCTCCAATATGGTCTCCCATACATCTTTGAATTCAGAAACACTTGAAGCCATTTCAAAATATATTGCAGAGACTAAACCTTCAATGGACACTGATTCACTTCCTGTTCCTTCTCTTCCCTCTCCTCCATCTTCACAACCCCATTCTTCACACCGCTCCGTTCCTTCGGTACTTGAACGTCTTCCAATGCCACCACACGTTGACTTTTTTAACCCCTCTAGTCCGTAGGTGCCTTTACCTACAGATTCCTGGTATTTTCTTCATCGCCAATCATGGCCTATTTACAGTGGAATATCCGCGGCCTCAGGGGTAATCGGGGTGAGCTTCAGATGTTGCTTTCCAGGTTTTTCCCTGTTGGTGCTTGCTTACAAGAACCAAAATTACACTCGGCTGTTTTCCAACCTATCTCAGGCTATAATTTATTGTATTCTTCGGGTCCTTTCTCAGATGGGACCTTTAATGAAAGTGCCCTTCTTCTATGCAATGATATTCCATACTGTCAACTATTTGTCCATACCTCGCTGCATTACACTGTAGCCCGTATCCACTTGAATAAGTGGTTTACAATATGTTCTTTATATCTCTCTCCTTCTCGAGCATTTTCTATCCCAGACTTTACCTTTCTTGTTTCATCCTTACCACCACCACTTCTGTTACTTTGTGATTTTAATGCCCACCATTTCCTCTGGGGGGGGAGGGTCTCATTGTGACTCACGTGGCATCCAGTTGGAGGCTTTTCTCGCCTCTCACCCCCTCCATGTTTTAAATACAGGTACTCCCACCCATTTTGATCCTCGTACTCATACTCTCTCTTGCATCGATCTATCAGTCTGCTCTTCCTCCACTGCACTAGACTTCACCTGGTCTGTTCTACCGGACTTACATGACAGCGATCATTTTCCGATCATTCTTACTTCTCCTTCCTATTCACCACCTTCCCGTAGCCCTCGCTGGCAATTTGATCGGGCAAATTGGGATCTTTACTCACACCTCACTGCTTTTCGTGAGGTTCCTTCTTCATCCTCCATTGATGAGCTAGTACACATCTTCTCGACGTCAGTTTATACCACAGCTTCTCATTCTATATCCCAAACCTCAGGCAGGCGTTCTCAGAAGTGCGTGCCTTGGTGGTCTCCTGCTTGTGCTCGTGCACAGGGCAATGAACAGGCAGACACTGCTGCGCGGTCAGCAGTTTATGACCTGCGGTCAGCAGTTTATGACCTACCAATTTCCTATCGAGGTGTTCCATTTCTGGACTATTTTGCTGCAATAGCTACCCACCTTCGCACCCGTTGGCAACAACATTGGTCAACTCTGCTCGGTAACAAACTTCATTCTATTAAACCGAGCATAGGTTACTGGCCGTCTTCTTGTCATCAGTGCCGAGGTTGGGAGACCACTCTCTCCCGCCTTCGCATTGGCCACACTCGTCTTACTCATGGGTATCTCATGGAGAGGCACCCTGTTCCTCTCTGTGAGCAGTGTCAAGTTCCAGTATCGATTAGCCACATTCTGTTAGACTGCCCTCTCTATCAACGAGCACGCAGAATTTACCTCCAACGTCGTCTTCGTTCTACTACTCTCTCTTTACCTTCCCTTCTTGCTGATGGACCCTCCTTTAATCCTGACTCTCTCATTGACTTCTTGACAACGACTGATTTACTCCACAAACTCTGATGATACTTTTCGCACTCCCCTCAGCCCTTTCTGGTTCAGTCTCTTGCTGCCCTTTACCCTTTCACCATCCACTGCCCCGCTGTTATCCGTAACCTGTTGCTCATCCATCTCCCTTTTGCCACCTGATGCCCTCGCTTCCTTCCTGCCCTGCAGCGCTGTATAGTCCTTGTGGCTTAGCGCTTCTTTTTGATTATAATAATAATAATAATCTCTAGCCGTGTCATCCGTGAAGCTAAACGCACTTGTTGGCGAGACTATGTTTCCACCATCACCTCTGCTTCTTCTATGAGTGCAGTCTGGAAAAAAGTGAGGAAATTGAGTGGTAAATACTCTCCTAACCCGTCTCCTGTTCTACGGGTCGCTGGTGTTGATGTAGCAAACCCTCTCGACGTTGCCATTGAACTTGGCACACATCTGGTCCGTATTTCCCGAGGGCTCCACCTATGCCCCTCGTTTCTTTCCTCAAAGTCTGCCAGAGAGTTAGTACCCTTGGACTTTTCTTTTCTCAGAGAAGAACAGTATAATGTGCCTTTTACACTTCAAGAACTGGAGGCAACGCTCTCAGCTTGCCGTGGATCTGTGCTCCAGTTCCCCGAATTAAGCCTGAATGGCTTCCACATCCCCCCCCCAGGCGCTGTATAATCTTCCGGGTTTAGCGCTTCCCCCTTGATTATAATAATAATCTCAGCTTGCCGATCATCGGCAGCTGGGCCTGACGACATTCATATTCGTATGTTACAACATTTACATCGGTCAGCCCTTGTAGTCCTCTTACACCTCTTCAATCTTATTTGGGCACAAGGAGTTCTTCCCCAGCTGTGGAAATCTGCCATTGTTCTCCCTTTCCGCCCCTCAAGGAAGGTTCCTTGATGTTGGTGAGGGGCTCTTGATTTAGGGAATTGGATCTGTGCTCCAGTTCCCCGAATTAAGCCTGAATGCCTTCCACATCCCCCCCCCCAGGCGCTGTATAATCCTCCGGGTTTAGCGCTTCCCCCTTGATTATAATAATAATAATAATCTCCCTTTCCGCAAACTGGGTACTACAGGACATGATGCCTCCCACTATCGCCCCATCGCTCTTACTAGTGCAGTTTGCAAAGTGATGGAACGTCTCGTAAATCGACGTTTAATGTGGTATTTAGAGACACACAACAGTCTCTCCGCTAGTCAATATGGCTTTCGTAAGGGTCGTTCTACCATAGACCCCTTACTACGCTTGGATACGTATGTTCGTAATGCCCTTGCGAATAATCACTCAGTTATTGCCATATTTTTTGACCTTGAGAAGGCATATAAGCTGTATAGCCCTTGTGGTTTAGCGCTTCTTTTTGATTATAATAATAATAATAATGAGAAGGCATATGACACAACTTGGAGGTATAATATTTTGGCCCAGGCCCATTCCTTAGGCCTCCGAGGCAATCTACCATCCTTCCTTAAGAACTTTTTAATTGACAGACATTTCCGTGTTCGAGTCAATAATGTTCTTTCCCCGGACTTCGTCCAAGCTCCTCTCAAGGAAGGTTCCTTGATGTTGGTGAGGGGCTCTTGATTTAGGGAATTGGATCTGTGCTCCAGTTCCCCGAATTAAGCCTGAATGCCTTCCACATCCCCCCCCCCAGGCGCTGTATAATCCTCCGGGTTTAGCGCTTCCCCTTGATTATAATAATAATAATGTGCTCCAGTTCCCCGAATTAAGCCTGAATGCCTTCCACATCCCCCCCCCCAGGCGCTGTATAATCCTCCGGGTTTAGCGCTTCCCCCTTGATTATAATAATAATTTGTCCAAGCTGAAGGTGTCCCTCAGGGATGTGTTCTAAGCACAACACTTTTTGTCCTTGCTATAAATGATTTGGCCTCTGTTCTTCCACCCAATATTTGGTTATCACTCTATGTTGATGACTTCACTATTGCGTGTGCAGGCGCTGACTGTCATCTTATTGCAGTTTCTCTCCAGCATGCGGTCGACCGTGTTTCCACTTGGGCCACCACGCATGGGTTTAAATTTTCAAGTACCAAAACTCGCCAAATTACTTTCACTAGACCCTCTGTTATCTCTGATCATCCTTTGTATCTCTATGGCTCCCGTATCCCCGAACGTGATACAGTCAGGTTTCTAGGCCTTCTCTTTGACCGTAGCCCCTCAAGGAAGGTTCCTTGATGTTGGTGAGGGGCTCTTGATTTAGGGAATTGGATCTGTGCTCCAGTTCCCCGAATTAAGCCTGAATGCCTTCCACATCCCCCCCCCAGGCGCTGTATAATCCTCCGGGTTTAGCGCTTCCCCCTTGATTATAATAATAATAATCTTTGACCGTAGGTTATCCTGGAAACCTCACATTACCTCTCTGAAGGCAACTTGTCACAGCCGGCTAAACCTTAAAACCCTTGCTCATCTTTCCTGGGGAGCTGATCGTCAAACTCTGCTTCGCCTACATTCAGCCCTCGTTTTATCGAAACTCGATTATGGTGACCAGATTTATTCCGCGGCCTCTCCTGCTACTCTCTCTAGCCTTAACTCTATCCATCACCAAGGATTACGTTTGTGCCTTGGTGCTTTTCTCTCTTCCCCTGTTGAGAGCCTCTATGCAGAAGCGAATGTTCCATCCTTGTCTGATCGCCGTGATGCCCATTGCCTTCGCTACTATGTACGCTCTCACGATCTACACAATCCTTCCATTTATAGAATGGTCACCGATATTAGTAGACATTCTTTATTTGTTCGCCGCCCCTGTTTGCTCCGTCCCTTTTCTCTTCGCCTACATTCACTCGTCTTCCCTTCAGTTACCACCTTTATATGTTCATGTAGCATCTCACTTTTCCCTACCCCCCTGGGAAGTTCCAGCTGTTCGGGTCTGTTCTTTCTCACTCCCTTGCTCGAAAGCTCAACTGCCTACGGTGGCTTCCCGCTCTCTTTTTCTTGATCACTTCCACTCCCATTTTCATGCCACCGCTGTGTACACAGATGGCTCTAAGTCTTCAGACGGCGTCGGATTCACAGCAGTGTTTCCGGACAGCGTCGTGCGGGGGCATTTACTATCTTCAGCTAGCATTTTTACTGCTGAACTGTATGCCATTCTTGCAGCACTTATTCATATCGCATCTATGCCTGTGTCATCATTTGTAGTAGTCTCAGACTCCCTTAGTGCTCTACAGGCTATACGAAAATTTGATACATCTCATCCCCTAGTTCTCCGTATCCAACTTTGGCTACGCAGTATCTCTACGAAGCATAAACGCTGTATAGCCCTTGTGGCTTAGCGCTTCTTTTTGATTATAATAATAATACGAAGCATAAATTCTTCGGATCCTTTCTCAGATGGGACCTTTAATGAAAGTGCCCTTCTTCTACGCAATGATATTCCGTACTGTCAACTATTTGTCCATACCTCGCTGCATTACACTGCAGCCCGTATCCACTTGAATAAGTGGTTTACAATATGTTCTTTATATCTCTCTCCTTCTCGAGCATTTTCTATCCCAGACTTTGCCTTTCTTGTTTCATCCTTACCACCACCACTTCTGTTACTTGGTGATTTTAATGCCCACCATTTCCTCTGGGGGGGGGTCTCATTGTGACTCACGTGGCATTCAGTTGGAGGCTTTTCTTGCCTCTCACCCCCTCCATGTTTTAAATACGGGTACTCCCACCCATTTTGATCCTCGTACTCATACTCTCTCTTGCATCGATCTATCAGTCTGCTCTTCCTCCACTGCACTAGACTTCACCTGGTCTGTTCTACCAGACTTACATGACAGCGATCATTTTCCGATCATTCTTACTTCTCCTTCCTATTCACCACCTTTCCGTAGCCCTCGCTGGCAATTTGATCGGGCAAATTGGGATCTTTACTCACACCAACAGACCCCTGGCAGTCTTCAAGCTGGCACTGGACAAGCACCTAAAGGCAGTTCCTGATCAGCCGGGCTGTGGCTCGTACGTTGGTTTGCGTGCAGCCAGCAGCAACAGCCTGGTTGATCAGGCACTGATCCACCAGGAGGCCTGGTCACAGACCGGGCCGCGGGGGCGTTGACCCCCGAAACTCTCTCCAGGTAAACTCCAGGTAAACACCTCACTGCTTTTAGTGAGGTTCCTTCTTCATCCTCCATTGATGAGCTCCTACACATCTTCTCGACATCAGTTCCTCTTCAAGGGGGGCTCCTTGGCGTGGTGAAGAGGCTCTTGGTCTGAGGAATTAGCCCTGTCGGTCTTCTTCCTCAGACCGAACCTAATTACCCCCCATTCTCCCCTCCCCTATCCCATCCTCCCCATCCTCCCCTTTTTCCATTCCTCCTCCTCCTCCTCACCCCTCCCTTTTGCCCTTCCTCTTTTTAGCCTTCGTGATTTCTCCCACAGGCGTGCTAGTTCCTAGGTAGGGGAAAGGACACCGGGGTCGATCCCATTCCGTTGAGGTTTCTTGGCGGTGGCGTAGTTTGCCGTGGAATCTGGATTGCCTAGGGATGTCCCGATCCCTCTCCGGTATCCCGGAGTAGCTTTGGGTGTCTTTTGGGCGACGGGTGTATCTCTGGAAGCCACCTTTCGGATTCCGGGGGTGGTGGCTGAAGGAGGTATGCTTTGTGGCGGATATCCGGCCGCCCTCTCTTTTGTCCACCGAGGTAGCTCGGCAGATGTGAGGTTGCTATCCCGGATTGCTGGTTTACTGGCATGAAGGGTAGGGTATGGCACGGGTTCCATGCTGCATCTGCGCTACTAGCGGTGTCGAGTCCTCTTGGGCGCGGAGGGAGATTTCCGGCCCTTTCATTCCTCCTGGGAACTATTCCTCCCCGCTCCCCCCTTTTTTTATTCTTTTTTTTGTTTTTATTTTCTTTTCTTCTTTCTTTTTTTTTCTTAAAAACAAAAAGCAAAGGAGTAACCTAACCATGGCAGCCCTAGTCCATGAAACCACTACCCCCGGGCCCCTTCTTGATACCGCACCCCATTCTGACCCTGCCTTGTGTTTAGACCACTCTTCGGACACTCCTGATGCCCCTGTACCTCTTGCTGGTGCTGTTTCCTCACCCGCTTCAGGTACAGGGGCTTCGACTGACTCCTTCGATTTGTCTGAACTCCGCTCTCCTTTGACTATGCTTCCGGCTTCTCCCTCTACGGTACGGCAATTTTCGAATCGCCCACCCATTTCATGCCGGACCAACTCCGGTCCTACTCCTAAACGCCAACGTCAATCTCCTGATGATGCTCCGTCGTTACCTTCCCATTCTACTCGGAAACGACCGACACTTCAAGCACTCCCTCTCCAAGCTCAGTTTCGGACCACACAATGGACTAAATTCTTTACTTTAAGACCAACTTCTTCTTCTGCCTACCTTTCTGACCATAGTATTGCCAAAGCGCTCCTGCGTCATGTTGGCAGAGATATTTCATTTCACGCCCTCAAGAGCGGTACGCGCATCGTCACTGTCCAGAATGCTACCCAAGCTCATGATCTTTCTCTCCTTTCGAATATCGATACTACTCCTA
This sequence comes from Cherax quadricarinatus, assembly GCF_038502225.1. Taxonomy (NCBI): domain Eukaryota; kingdom Metazoa; phylum Arthropoda; class Malacostraca; order Decapoda; family Parastacidae; genus Cherax; species Cherax quadricarinatus. The sequence continues at coordinate 21,408,450 of NC_091317.1, forward strand.
TCACTATTGAAAAACATCTTTCTCTCAATTCTTGTAGTGGTACTGTCATTCTGCCCCATACCATAGTCCAACAGAATTTCCAGTCATGTGGCAATGACATTTTTGAACAGCTGGAACTCCAGGATCTCCCAATCCTCAAAGTAGACACTTATGTCCTTCCTGCCCGGGGGCGGAGACGTTACCCTTGCAATGTGGCTCGTTTAACTTTTGACAGCCGAGAACTCCCGTCCTCTGTATATGTCGCGGGACATCGGTTACAAGTTCGAAAGGTGATACCTACACCGCAACAATGTAGAAATTGCTGGCGTTTTGGTCACCCAGCGAAATATTGCAGATCTATGGCCGAATGCCCAGTCTGTGGTGCCGACAACCATTCTAATACATCTTGCAGTCAACCTCCATCTTGCCTTAATTGTAATGAAGCTCACCCTTCGTACTCCCGCCGTTGCCAGGTCTACTTAAATGAACGTGAAATCCGTTGCCTCAAAGAGGCAGAAGGTCTCCCTTATGCTATGGCAGTTACTCATCTCCGCCTCCAAGGGAGACTACCCCGTGTTTCTTATTCTCGTGTTTCCAAACATCCCCCCACTTCTGGGGTCCCATCTTCTGCAGCCTCCTCTGTTGTTACCCCTCCCATAGCCATTACGGCATCTAATCCTTTTGCTGTCCTTGGCTCTGACGTCCCGACTACAACTCAGTCTGTTCTCACATCTTCGCGTCCTTCCTCACAAGCCCCAGTATCGACAAGACCTCGTACGACACCTAATACCAATCGCCCCTCTACTCAGAAGTCCAAAAAATCCACATTGCTCAAATCTTCTTTGCCCCTTCCTTCCCTTCTTCCACCTCCACACGTTACCTTTCCAGTCTCTGTACCTAGTTCTTCCCCTCTCTCTGGCTCTATTACAAGTGTGGAGATTCACCCTCCTCCTCGTACTATGCCTTCCACCCCCGTCCCCTCCCAAGTTTCTCCCTCTTCTGTCACCTCCCAGGTTTCTACCTCTTCTGTCCCCCCCCACACTTCATCTCCAGTCCCTTACACTTTTCCCTCCCCCTCTACTTTGGTACAGTCCATTACTGTCCCAATCTTTACTCACCCTCCTCCTCCTATCTCCAATATGGTTTCCCATACATCTTTGAATTCAGAAACACTTGAAGCCATTTCAGAATATATTGCAGAGACTAAACCTTCAATGGACACTGATTCACTTCCTGTTCCTTCTCTTCCCTCTCCTCCATCTTCACAACCCCATTCTTCGCAACGCTCCGTTCCTTCGCTACTTGAACATCTTCCAATGCCACCACACGTTGACTTTTCTAACCCCTCTAGTCCGTAGGTGCCTTTACCTACAGATTCCTGATATTTTCTTCATCGCCAATCATGGCCTATTTACAGTGGAATATCCGCGGCCTCAGGGGTAATCGGGGTGAGCTTCAGATGTTGCTTTCCAGGTTTTCCCCTGTTGGTGCTTGCTTACAAGAACCAAAATTACACTCGGCTGTTTTCCAACCTATCTCAGGCTATAATTTATTGTATTCTTCGGATCCTTTCTCAGATGGGACCTTTAATGAAAGTGCCCTTCTCCTACGCAATGATATTCCGTACTGTCAACTATTTGTCCATACCTCGCTGCATTACACTGCAGCCCGTATCCACTTGAATAAGTGGTTTACAATATGTTCTTTATATCTCTCTCCTTCTCGAGCATTTTCTATCCCAGACTTTGCCTTTCTTGTTTCATCCTTACCACCACCACTTCTGTTACTTGGTGATTTTAATGCCCACCATTTCCTCTGGGGGGGGTCTCATTGTGACTCACGTGGCATTCAGTTGGAGGCTTTTCTTGCCTCTCACCCCCTCCATGTTTTAAATACGGGTACTCCCACCCATTTTGATCCTCGTACTCATACTCTCTCTTGCATCGATCTATCAGTCTGCTCTTCCTCCACAGCACTAGACTTCACCTGGTCTGTTCTACCAGACTTACATGACAGCGATCATTTTCCGATCATTCTTACTTCTCCTTCCTATTCACCACCTTCCCGTAGCCCTCGCTGGCAATTTGATCGGGCAAATTGGGATCTTTACTCACACCTCACTGCTTTTAGTGAGGTCCCTTCTTCATCCTCCATTGATGAGCTCCTACACATCTTCTCGACATCAGTTTATACCGCAGCTTCTCATTCTATACCCCACACCTCAGGCAGGCATTCTCAGAAGTGCGTGCCTTGGTGGTCTCCTGCTTGTGCTCGTGCAGTACGTTTGAAACGTGCTGCATGGGGCAGGTACCGGTACAATAGAACCGCTGAGAGACTTGTTGATTTTAAGCAGAAGCGTGCGATCGCTCGCCGTGTCATCCGTGAAGCTAAATGCACTTGTTGGCGAGACTATGTTTCCACCATCACCTCTGCTTCTTCTATGAGTGCAGTCTGGAAAAAAGTGAGGAAATTGAGTGGTAAATACTCTCCTGACCCGGCTCCTGTTCTACGGGTCACTGGTGTTGATATAGCAAACCCTCTCGACGTTGCCATTGAACTTGGCACACATCTGGTCCGTATTTCCCGAGGGCTCCATCTATGCCCCTCGTTTCTTTCCTCAAAGTCTGCCAGAGAGTTAGTACCCTTGGACTTTTCTTCTCTCGGAGAAGAACAGTATAATGTGCCTTTTACACTTCAAGAACTGGAGGCAACGCTCTCAGCTTGCCGATCATCGGCAGCTGGGCCTGATGACATTCATATTCGTATGTTACAACATTTACATCGGTCAGCCCTTGTAGTCCTCTTACACCTCTTCAATCTTATTTGGGCACAAGGAGTTCTTCCCCAGCTGTGGAAATCTGCCATTGTTCTCCCTTTCCGCAAACCGGGTACTACAGGACATGATGCCTCCCACTATCGCCCCATCGCTCTTACAAGTGCAGTTTGCAAAGTGATGGAACGCCTCGTAAATCGACGTTTAATGTGGTATTTAGAGACTCACAACAGTCTCTCCGCTAGTCAATATGGCTTTCGTAAGGGTCGTTCTACCATAGACCCCTTACTACGCTTGGATACGTATGTTCGTAATGCCTTTGCGAATAATCACTCAGTTATTGCCATATTTTTTGACCTTGAGAAGGCATATGACACAACTTGGAGGTATAATATTTTGGCCCAGGCCCATTCCTTAGGCCTCCGAGGCAATCTACCATCCTTCCTTAAGAACTTTTTAACTGACAGACATTTCCGTGTTCGAGTCAATAATGTTCTTTCCCCGGACTTCGTCCAAGCTGAAGGTGTCCCTCAGGGATGTGTTCTAAGCACAACACTTTTTCTCCTTGCTATAAATGATTTGGCCTCTGTTCTTCCACCCAATATTTGGTCATCACTCTATGTTGATGACTTCGCTATTGCTTGTGCAGGCGCTGACTGTCACCTTATTGCAGTTTCTCTCCAGCATGCGGTCGACCGTGTTTCCACTTGGGCCACCACACATGGGTTTAAATTTTCAAGTACCAAAACTCACCAAATTACTTTCACTAGACGCTCTGTTATCTCCGATCATCCTTTGTATCTCTATGGCTCCCGTATCCCCGAACGTGATACAGTCAGGTTTCTAGGCCTTCTCTTTGACCGTCGGTTAACCTGGAAACCTCACATTACCTCTCTGAAGGCAACTTGTCACAGCCGGCTAAACCTTCTTAAAACCCTTGCTCATCTTTCCTGGGGAGCTGATCGTCGAACTCTGCTTCGCCTACATTCAGCCCTCGTTTTATCGAAACTCGATTATGGTGACCAGATTTATTCCGCGGCCTCTCCTGCTACTCTCTCTAGCCTTAACTCTATCCATCACCAAGGCTTACGTTTGTGCCTTGGTGCTTTTCGCTCTTCCCCTGTTGAGAGCCTCTATACAGAAGCAAATGTTCCATCCTTGTCTGATCGCCGTGATGCCCATTGCCTTCGTTACTATGTACGCTCTCACGATCTACACAATCCTTCCATTTATAGAATGGTCACCGATATTAGTAGACATTCTTTATTCGTTCGCCGCCCCTGTTTGCTCCGTCCCTTTTCTCTTCGCCTACTTTCACTCTTGTCTTCCCTTCAGTTACCACCTTTATATGTTCATGTAGCATCTCACTTTTCCCTACCCCCCTGGGAAGTTCCAGCTGTTCGGGTCTGTTCTTTCTCACTCCCTTGCTCGAAAGCTCAACTACCTACGGTGGCTTCCCGCTCTCTTTTTCTTGATCACTTCCACTCTCATTCTCATGCCACCGCTGTGTACACAGATGGCTCTAAGTCTTCAGACGGCGTCGGATTCGCAGCAGTGTTTCCGGACAGCGTCGTACGAGGGCATTTACTATCTTCAGCTAGCATTTTTACTGCTGAACTGTATGCCATTCTTGCAGCACTTATTCGTATCGCATCTATGCCTGTGTCATCATTTGTAGTAGTCTCAGACTCCCTTAGTGCTCTACAGGCTATACGAAAATTTGATACATCTCATCCCCTAGTTCTCCGTATCCAACTTTGGCTACGCCGTATCTCTACCAAACATAAAGATATTGTTTTTTGTTGGGTCCCTGGTCATGTCGACGTACAGGGCAATGAACAGGCAGACACTGCTGCGCGGTCAGCAGTATATGACCTACCAATTTCCTATCGAGGTGTTCCATTTCTAGACTATTTTGCTGCAATAGCTACCCACCTTCGCACCCGTTGGCAACAACGTTGGTCAACTCTGCTCGGTAACAAACTTCATTCTATTAAACCGAGCATAGGTTACTGGCCGTCTTCTTGTCATCAGTGCCGAGGTTGGGAGACCACTCTCTCCCGCCTTCGCATTGGCCACACTCGTCTTACTCATGGGTATCTCATGGAGAGGCACCCTGTTCCTCTCTGTGAGCAGTGTCAAGTTCCAGTATCGATTAGCCACATTCTGTTAGACTGCCCTCTCTATCAACGAGCACGCAGAATTTACCTCCAACGTCGTCTTCGTTCTCCTACTCTCTCTTTACCTTCCCTTCTTGCTGATGGACCCTCCTTTAATCCTGACTCTCTCATTGACTTCTTGACAACGACTGATTTACTCCACAAACTCTGATGATACTTTTCGCACTCCCCTCAGCCCTTTCTGGTTCAGTCTCTTGCTGCCCTTTACCCTTTCACCATCCACTGCCCCGCTGTTATCCGTAACCTGTTGCTCATCCATCTCCCTTTTGCCACCTGATGCCCTCGCTTCCTTCCTGCCCTGCAGCGCTGTATAGTCCTTGTGGCTTAGCGCTTCTTTTTTGATTATAATAATATAATAATAATCGACATCAGTTTATACCGCAGCTTCTCATTCTATACCCCAAACCTCAGGCAGGCATTCTCAGAAGTGCGTTCCTTGGTGGTCTCCTGCTTGTGCTCGTGCAGTACGTTTGAAACGTGCTGCATGGGGCAGGTACCGGTACAATAGAACCGCTGAGAGACTTGTTGATTTTAAGCAGAAGCGTGCGATCGCTCGCCGTGTCATCCGTGAAGCTAAACGCACTTGTTGGCGAGACTATGTTTCCACCATCACCTCTGCTTCTTCTATGAGTGCAGTCTGGAAAAAAGTGAGGAAATTGAGTGGTAAATACTCTCCTGACCCGGCTCCTGTTCTACGGGTCACTGGTGTTGATATAGCAAACCCTCTCGACGTTGCCATTGAACTTGGCACACATCTGGTCCGTATTTCCCGAGGGCTCCATCTATGCCCCTCGTTTCTTTCCTCAAAGTCTGCCAGAGAGTTAGTACCCTTGGACTTTTCTTCTCTCGGAGAAGAACAGTATAATGTGCCTTTTACACTTCAAGAACTGGAGGCAACGCTATCTGTGCTCCAGTTCCCCGAATTAAGCCTGAATGCCTTCCACATCCCCCCCCACAGGCGCTGTATAATCCTCCAGGTTTAGCGCTTCCCCCTTGATTATAATAATAATGGAGGCAACGCTCTCAGCTTGCCCCCCTCAAGGAAGGTTCCTTGATGTTGGTGAGGGGCTCTTGATTTAGGGAATTGGATCAGTGCTCCAGTTCCCCGAATTAAGCCTGAATGCCTTCCACATCCCCCCCCCAGGCGCTGTATAATCCTCCGGGTTTAGCGCTTCCCCCTTGATTATAATAATAATAATCTCAGCTTGCCGATCATCGGCAGCTGGGCCTGATGACATTCATATTCGTATGTTACAACATTTACATCGGTCAGCCCTTGTAGTCCTCTTACACCTCTTCAATCTTATTTGGGCACAAGGAGTTCTTCCCCAGCTGTGGAAATCTGCCATTGTTCTCCCTTTCCGCCTGTATAATCCTACGGGTTTAGCGCTTCCCCCTTGATTATAATAATAATCTCCCTTTCCGCAAACCGGGTACTACAGGACATGATGCCTCCCACTATCGCCCCATCGCTCTTACTAGTGCAGTTTGCAAAGTGATGGAACGCCTCGTAAATCGACGTTTAATGTGGTATTTAGAGACTCACAACAGTCTCTCCGCTAGTCAATATGGCTTTCGTAAGGGTCGTTCTACCATAGACCCCTTACTACGCTTGGATACGTATGTTCGTAATGCCTTTGCGAATAATCACTCAGTTATTGCCATATTTTTTGACCTTGAGAAGGCATATGACACAACTTGGAGGTATAATATTTTGGCCCAGGCCCATTCCTTAGGCCTCCGAGGCAATCTACCATCCTTCCTTAAGAACTTTTTAACTGACAGACATTTCCGTGTTCGAGTCAATAATGTTCTTTCCCCGGACTTCGTCCAAGCTGAAGGTGTCCCTCAGGGATGTGTTCTAAGCACAACACTTTTTCTTCTTGCTATAAATGATTTAGCCTCTGTTCTTCCACCCAATATTTGGTCATCACTCTATGTTGATGACTTCGCTATTGCTTGTGCAGGCCCCCTCAAGGAAGGTTCCTTGATGTTGGTGAGGGGCTCTTGATTTAGGGAATTGGATCTGTGCTCCAGTTCCCCGAATTAAGCCTGAATGCCTTCCACATCCCCCCCCAGGCGCTGTATAATCCTCCGGGTTTAGCGCTTCCCCCTTGATTATAATAATGCTTGTGCAGGCGCTGACTGTCACCTTATTGCAGTTTCTCTCCAGCATGCGGTCGACCGTGTTTCCACTTGGGCCACCACACATGGGTTTAAATTTTCAAGTACCAAAACTCACCAAATTACTTTCACTAGACGCTCTGTTATCTCCGATCATCCTTTGTATCTCTATGGCTCCCGTATCCCCGAACGTGATACAGTCAGGTTTCTAGGCCTTCTCTTTGACCGTCGGTTAACCTGGAAACCTCACATTACCTCTCTGAAGGCAACTTGTCACAGCCGGCTAAACCTTCTTAAAACCCTTGCTCATCTTTCCTGGGGAGCTGATCGTCGAACTCTGCTTCGCCTACATTCAGCCCTCGTTTTATCGAAACTTGATTATGGTGACCAGATTTATTCCGCGGCCTCTCCTGCTACTCTCTCTAGCCTTAACTCTATCCATCACCAAGGCTTACGTTTGTGCCTTGGTGCTTTTCGCTCTTCCCCTGTTGAGAGCCTCTATACAGAAGCAAATGTTCCATCCTTGTCTGATCGCCGTGATGCCCATTGCCTTCGTTACTATGTACGCTCTCACGATCTACACAATCCTTCTATTTATAGAATGGTCACCGATATTAGTAGACATTCTTTATTCGTTCGCCGCCCCTGTTTGCTCCGTCCCTTTTCTCTTCGCCTACATTCACTCTTGTCTTCCCTTCAGTTACCACCTTTATATGTTCATGTAGCATCTCACTTTTCCCTACCCCCCTGGGAAGTTCCAGCTGTTCGGGTCTGTTCTTTCTCACTCCCTTGCTCGAAAGCTCAACTGCCTACGGTGGCTTCCCGCTCTCTTTTTCTTGATCACTTCCACTCCCATTCTCATGCCACCGCTGTGTACACAGATGGCTCTAAGTCTTCAGACGGCGTCGGATTCGCAGCAGTGTTTCCGGACAGCGTTGTACGAGGGCATTTACTATCTTCAGCTAGCATTTTTACTGCTGAACTGTATGCCATTCTTGCAGCACTTATTCGTATCGCATCTATGCCTGTGTCATCATTTGTAGTAGTCTCAGACTCCCTTAGTGCTCTACAGGCTATACGAAAATTTGATACATCTCATCCCCTAGTTCTCCGTATCCAACTTTGGCTACGCCGTATCTCTACCAAACATAAAGATATTGTTTTTTGTTGGGTCCCTGGTCATGTCGACGTACAGGGCAATGAACAGGCAGACACTGCTGAGTGGTCAGCAGTATATGACCTACCAATTTCCTATCGAAGTGTTCCATTTCTGGACTATTTTGCTGCAATAGCTACCCACCTTCGCACCCGTTGGCAACAACGTTGGTCAACTCTGCTCGGTAACAAACTTCATTCTATTAAACCGAGCATAGGTTACTGGCCGTCTTCTTGTCATCAGTGCCGAGGTTGGGAGACCACTCTCTCCCGCCTTCGCATTGGCCACACTCGTCTTACTCATGGGTATCTCATGGAGAGGCACCCTGTTCCTCTCTGTGAGCAGTGTCAAGTTCCAGTATCGATTAGCCACATTCTGTTAGACTGCCCTCTCTATCAACGAGCACGCAGAATTTACCTCCAACGTCGTCTTCATTCTACTACTCTCTCTTTACCTTCCCTTCTTGCTGATGGACCCTCCTTTAATCCTGACTCTCTCATTGACTTTTTGACAACGACTGATTTACTCCACAAACTCTGATGATACTTTTCGCACTCCTCTCAGCCCTTTCTAGTTCAGTCTCTTGCTGCCCTTTACCCTTTCACCATCCACTACCCCGCTGTTATCCGTAACCTATTACTCATCCATCTCCCTTTTGCTACCTGATGCCCTCGCTTCCTTCCTGCCCTGCAGCGCTGTATAGTCCTTGTGGCTTAGCGCTTCTTTTTGATTATAATAATAATAATACGAAGCATAAAGATATTATTTTTTGTTGGGTCCCTGGTCATGTCGACGTACAGGGCAATGAACAGGCAGACACTGCTGCGCGGTCGGCAGTACATGACCTACCAATTTCCTATAAAGGTGTTACATTTCTGGACTATTTTGCTACAATAGCTGCACACCTTCGCGCCCGTTGGCAACAACGTTGGTCAACTCTGCTTGGTAACAAACTTCATTCTATTAAACCGAGCATAGGTTACTGGCCGTCTTCTTGTCATCAGTGCCGAGGTTGGGAGACCACTCTCTCCCGCCTTCGCATTGGCCACACTCGTCTTACTCATGGGTATCTCATGGAGAGGCACCCTGTTCCTCTCTGTGAGCAGTGTCAAGTTCCAGTATCGATTAGCCACATTCTGTTAGACTGCCCTCTCTATCAACGAGCACGCAGAATTTACCTCCAACGTCGTCTTCGTTCTACTACTCTCTCTTTACCTTCCCTTCTTGCTGATGGACCCTCCTTTAATCCTGACTCTCTCATTGACTTCTTGACAACGACTGATTTACTCCACAAACTCTGATGATACTTTTCGCACTCCCCTCAGCCCTTTCTAGTTCAGTCTCTTGCTGCCCTTTACCCTTTCACCATCCACTACCCCGCTGTTATCCGTAACCTAGCTGTATAATCCTCCGGGTTTAGCGCTTCCCCCTTGATTATAATAATAATAATAATAATATCCGTAACCTATTACTCATCCATCTCCCTTTTGCTACCTGATGCCCTCGCTTCCTTCCTGCCCTGCAGCGCTGTATAGTCCTTGTGGCTTAGCGCTTCTTTTTGATTATAATAATAATAATAGCCACATTCTGTTAGACTGCCCTCTCTATCAACGAGCACGCAGAATTTACCTCCAACGCCGTCTTCGTTCTACTACTCTCTCTTTACTTTCCCTTCTTGCTGATGGACCCTCGTTTAATCCTGACTCTCTCATTGACTTCTTGACAACGACTGATTTACTCCACAAACTCTGATGATGATACCTTACGCACTCCCCTCAGCCCTTTCTAGCTCAGTCTCTTGCTGCCCTTTACCCTTTCACCATCCACTGCTCCGCTGTTATCCATAACCTATTACTCGTCCACCTCCCTTTTGCCACCTGATCTCTCGCTTCGTTCCTGCCCTGCAGCGCTGTATAGCCCTTGTGTCTTAGTGCTTCTTTTTTATTATAATAATAATAATATATAACGGACTTGAGTCCTGGAAATGAGAAGTACAATGCCTGCATTATATACTTCTAAACTGTTGTATTCTGTGCACTTCTGCAAAAACAGTGATTATGTGTGAGTGAGGTGAAAGCGTTGAATGATGAAAGTATTTTCTTGGGGATTTTCTTTCTTTATGGGTCACCCTGCCTCGGTGGGAGATGGCCAACTTGTTGAAAAAAAAAATCTGTAAATATCTATCTGTAGATTATATACGATTTTTTTTAACACATCTCTCACAGGCAGGGTGACCCCAAAAAAAAAGGATCATGGAAGAAGTGAATGTTTTCAGATATTTGGGAGTTGACTTGTCAGCAGATGGGTTTATGAAGGACGATGTTAACCATAGAACTGATGAAAAAAAGGCGAGTGGTATGTTGAGGTATCTGTGGAGATGAATGTTATCCATGGAGGCAAAGAAAGGAATGCACGAGTGTATAGCAGTACCAACACTTACACAGGTGCAAAGCATGGGCTGTAAATGCTGCCGCGAGGAGGTGGCTGAACGCAGTGGAGATGTCGTGTCTAAGGGCAATGTGTGGTGTAAATATTATGCAGAGAATTTGTAGTGTGGAAATTAGAAATCCAAGATTCTTTTGGTGCAAAATAAAAATTTTTTACATTAACATTAATGAAAAAATATATCTTTTATACGTTTAAAGAAAATTTCAGAAAGGACTTAATTTTAAATGAGTTCTTGCTAATTGACCAGTTTTACATATTCGGCATGACATATATATATACATATAAATAATACATATATATATTATATATATATATATATATATATATATATATATATATATATATATATATATATATATATATATTCAACAAGTCGGCCGTCTCCCACCGAGGCAGGGTGACCCAAAAAGAAAGAAAATCCCCAAAAAGAAAATACTTTCATCATCATTCAACACTTTCACCTCACTCACACATAATCACTGTTTTTGCAGAGGTGCTCAGAACAACAGTTTAGAAGCATATACATATAAAGATACACAACATATCCCTCCAAACTGCTAATATCCCAAAACCCCTCCTTTAGAGTGCAGGCATTGTACTTCCCGTTTCCAGAACTCAAGTCCGGCTATATAAAAATATATAATATTAATATATATATATATATATATATATATACATATATATATATATATATATATATATATATATATATATATATATATATATATATATATATATATATATATATATATATATGCAAAACAACCACCCTGAAAGAATAGAGAAATTCCAAGCACTTTCGTGACTACTCACATTATCCTTGATAATGTGAGTAGTCACGAAAGTGCTTGGAATTTCTCTATTCTTTCAGAGTGGTTGTTTTGCATATTCTGAAATCACCTGTTTACTGTGATCTTATTGTGTGTGTATATATTATATATATATATATATATATATATATATATATATATATATATATATATATATATATATATATATATATATTTTATATTAGTATACATACATACACATACATGTATATATAACATGTTGGCGGTTTTCCACCAAGGCAGGGTGGCCTAAAAAGAAAAAAAAACTTTCATCATTCCAAACTTTCACTATCACTCTTACATAATCACTGCTTAGTGATTATGTGTGAGTGACGTATGTAGAAGTCTCTCTAAACTGCCAATATCCCAAATCCCTCCTTTAGAGTGCAGGCATTGTACTTCCCATTTCCAGGACTCGAGCCTAGCTAACCAGTTTCCCTGAATCCCTTCACAAAATATTACCCTGCTCACACTCCAACAGCTCTTCAGGGCCCGAATACCATTCGTCTCCATTCACTCCTAATACACTCACGCATGCTTGCTGGAAGTTCAAGCCCCTCTCCCACAAAACCTCCTTTACCCCCTCCCTCCAACCTTTTCGAGGACGACCCCTACCCTGCCTTCCTTTCCCCACAGATTTATATGCTCTCCATGTCATTCTACCTTGATCCATTCTCTCTTAATGACCAAACCACCTCAACAACCCCTTTTCAGCCCTCTGACTGATACTTTTATTAACTCCACACCTAATTTCCACACAAGTATGGCTAACTGGTTCTGCTGAATCTCGAAATGTTACTTTACTCGCACTCCAACAGCACTTGGAGTCGAAAATCACTTTTCTATACTAACATGCTCATGCACACTTGCTGGAATTTAAGCCCTTCATGCACACTACCTCCTTTATCCCATCCATCCAGCCCTTCACGAGACGACCCCCACCCCACCTTTCATCCACTTCAAACTTGTACACCCTCTAGTTTGTTCCACCCTCTCTGAATGTCCAAACCACTTCATCCCTCCTCAGCTCTGTGTATAAGACTTTTAGTAACTCTCCACTGCCACCTAATCTCCATGCTTCGGATTCTCTGCAAAATATTCACCACACAGACTGGGCCGCCGGGGCGTTGAGCCCCGGAACTCTCTCCAGGTAAACTCCAGGTAAACACACTGTCCTCAGACATACTGTCTCCAGCCTCCTCCTTGCACCATTCACAACCCATGTTTCACACCCATAAAGGGCATAGTTACTGATATACTCATACATTGCCCTCTTTGCTTCCATAGATAACTGTCTCCACACTCCTCATTACACCACCCGCCTTTTTCCTCTGTCAACTTTGGGGTTCACCTCATCTTTCATAGACCCATCTGCTGCCAAGTCCAATCCCAAATATCAGAACACATTCACTTCCTTCATACTCCCTCCCTCCCTCCCTCCACTCTGATATCCAATCTTTCAATACTTGAGGCAATGTTTGTCACTGCACTCAATTTTTCTCTGCTGCAGTGTTCACACAGTCTCGCTTCCATAAGAGAAGCTTTGTCACGCCTGTGAAGGTGCTCTTGATCTAAGGATTTGAACTTTACCTCTCTTTTGTTGCATCTAACCTAATTACCTCTCATTGCCCCAGGAGCTGTATGACCCATAGAGGTTTAGCTCTTTCCACCTGGGGATTTGTGCTCTGGTTCCCTGTCCCCTCAAGGAAGGTTCCTTGATGTTGGTGAGGGGCTCTTGATTTAGGGAATTGGATCTGTGCTCCAGTTCCCCGAATTAAGCCTGAATGCCTTCCACATCCCCCCCCAGGCGCTGTATAATCCTCCGGGTTTAGCGCTTCCCCCTTGATTATAATAATAATAATAATCTGGTTCCCTGAATTGAGCCTGAATACCTTCCATCCTCTCACATGCACATTAATCCTACGGGTTTAGCACCCCCCCCCCCCACAATTATAATAATTTTCCCACCTGGAAAACTGTAGAGCCAGTACACCAGTAGTAGTCCATGTCCTGTGGCAGAAAGTTGGTAAGGGAGGTCAAGTCATAGTGAGCGAGACACGCCAACCTCGCTGCCAGACCTGTCGTGTACACGTCTTCCAGGTACAAGAACCTACAATTAAATAGTTTAGCGCTTCCCCCTTGATTGTAATAATAATAATAATAATACAATTAAATATTAAAACATGAAATTATTATATTGGACCCCTCAAGGGAGGTTCCTTGACGCTGGCGAGGGGCTCTTGATCTAGGGAATTTGATCTGTGCTCCAGTTCCTTGAATTGAGCCTGAATACCTTCCATTCTCCCCTACATGCGCTGTATAATCCTACGGGTTCAGCGCTCCCCCATGATTATAATATATTTGAAACTACAATTGCCTTGCATTCATGGGGAAGTGCTAAGCCCGTAGGGATTACACAGAGCTTTTGGGAAATTGGAGATGCTAAAGTACTAACTACAGGACAGATCCAATTCCTTGGCTCAAGAGTCCTCACCGGCATCAAGGCACTTCTGGACGGGTGAACAGTGGCAGTCATGCCGGCGAGGAGCTCTTGAGTCAAGGAAATGGATGTACCCACCCCTTGGATCGAACCTGAGCTCCCCTCATTGTGGCTTAGCGCTTCTTTTTGATAATAATAATAATCCCCTCATTCCACAAATGTAATGTGACCCCTACGGGTTGAGAACTTCCCAAAAATAACAGTTAAGTTTAACACAGCAAAACACTCACTTTGTTCTTCTGATGGCCTGAAGTAAGACAGGGATGACTGTCATCGGCAGCAAGTATGAAGGACCAGCCACGAACGGTGGATATCGCTCGTCCGGATACGTTTCGTTAGACACTGCCCACTTTCCCTCCCGTAAAGCCTCGTCACAACGCCTCACACTGCCCATGATCTCAACAGGATGGGGATGTTGCTGCAGGTATACTATGAGGAAGTCTCGCAGTGCCAAAGGATTAGGAATAACGTCATCGTCTATTTTGAGGATGAAAGGAGTGTTGGGACAGTTTTGGAAGGCCCAGGTGATGAGTGCCGTTGTTTTATAAGTCAGGTTGTTGTAGGTGTCTATAAAGTTTGCTTGTATCACGTCACCATGTCGTTGTGATTCTTTCACCAGCATAGCCTGTTGGAAAATTATATATATATATATATATATCCCATGGTAGTAGGTTGGTAGACAGCAACTACCCAGGGAAGTACTACCGTCCTGCCAGATGACTGTGAAACAGAAACCTGTAACTGTTTTGCATGATGGTAGGATTGCTGGTTTCTTTTTCTGTCTCATAAACACGCTAGATAACAGGGATATCTTGCTACTCCTACTTACACTTTGGTCACACTTCACAGACACGCACATGCATATATATATATACATACATCTAGGTTTTTCTCCTTTTTCTAAATAGCTCTTGTTCCTCTTTATTTCTTCTATTGTCCATGGGGAAGTGGAAAAGAATCTTTCCTCCGTAAGCCATGCGTGTCGTACGAGGCAACTAAAATGCCGGGAGCAATGGGCTAGTAACCCCTTCTCCTGTAGACATTTACTAAAAAAGAGAAGAAAAACTTTATAAAACTGGGATGCTTGAATGTGCGTGGATGTAGTGCGGATGACAAGAAACGGATGAGAAATATCCTTATTGGGGTCAATATGCTTAGGCTAGCCCATTCAAACCCCTGCACAGAAGCCCTCCAAACTTTCCTCAGCACTGGTGAACATCCTTCCAGATGGATCGAAAAAACTGGAACCGACCTCCGCATGAACCAGCTACATGATCTATATCAAGTTGGACAACAGAGACATTTCCCTGCTCCATGGGATATTACCCCATTCCAAACTACCATTCCTCCATTTCCCCCCAAAACTCTTCTTAAATCACAACCAAAGCTTCGTCTTGAAGCCAAACATGATGCCTTAAGCTGTATTGATAACTTAGTCACACACAACACACTTTCACAAATTATTTACGTTGATGGTTCTGTTCACCAGTCCACTGGTGCAGCTGGTAGTGCTGCTGTTGTCACACAGAGTGATGGCTCTCTTAAAGAAATTGGAGCACGCATCAATAACTGGGCCTCTACCCTTCAAACAGAACTGTTTGCCATACTCCTTGCACTCAAATGTGTCCATGTATCTAAGGTTGACACTTTAATTGTAACTGATTCTCTGTCATCCATAAATGCTCTCAACTCATTAAGTATAAATTGTGGCATGCTTGTGTCAGAAGCCAGACATAGGTATGGTAAGATTGTGGACAGTGGAGTCAGAGTGCACATGCTGTGGATTCCATCTCACATTGGTCTTCAGATGCATGATAGAACTGATAAATTGGCTAAGCTGTATGCTTTCAAAGAGGGAGTAGATTACAATCTTGGCTTGTCAGGTAGTAGTTTGAGAACAATAATACGAAAAGAACTTCAGCTGAATTTTATGGACTTAAGACTCAGGGAGATTGACACCAGTGAGTCCATCTATCATCATTCTATCATGCAGGAGGAGCCACATGTCTATGGTGCATCCAACAAGATAAGTAGACTCTTGGATGTCACTACCGCCCGGCTCCGGCTGGGTTACAAGTATCTTTGGCAGGTTAAATCACCACCACCAGATGTAGACCAAACGAAATGTAAACTTTGCCAGATGGACTATTGTCACACATTGCGTCATTATGTACTGGAGTGTGATAAAATTAATGAATTTAGAAACAACTCACTCAGAAGTGTTCAAGAAATGGCTAAGTATTTTATCCACAGTGGTATATTGCAGACCATTCTGGAGAAATACCCTGACTTTGCTAGCTGTAAATAAAGCATTACCACATGTGTGCATGTGTGTGTGTGTGTGTGTGTGTGTGTGTGTGTGTGTGTGTGTGTGTGTGTGTGTGTGTGTGTGTGTGTGTGTGTGTACTCACCTATTTGTGTGTATCTGTCGAGTCTTAGCTCCTGGCCCCGTGTGTGTGTGTGTGTGTGTGTGTGTGTATGTGTGTGTGTGTGTGTGTGTGTGTGTGTGTGTGTGTGTGATGCGCGTGTGTGTGTGATGCGTGTGTGTGTGTGTGCGTGTGTGTGTGTGTGATGTGTGTGTGTGTGTGTGTGTGTGTGTGTGTGTGTGTGTGTGTGTGTGTGTGTGTGTGTGTGTGTGTGTGAGAGAGAGAGAGAGAGCTAGTTACCATTTTGTCCTGCACATGTCGATTAGACACTGCCTGTTGTGTATGAGCATGTGTGTGTGTGTGTGTGTGTGTGTGTGTGTGTGTGTGTGTGTGTGTGTGTGTGTGTGTGTGTGTGTACTCACCTATTTGTACTCACCTATTTGTGGTTGCAGGGGTCGAGTCATAGCTCCTGGCCCCGCCTCTTCACTGATTGCTACTAGGTCCTCTCTCTCCCTGCTCCATGAGCTTTATCATACCTCGCCTTAAAACTATGTATGGTTCCCGCCTCCACTACTTCACTTTCTAGACTATTCCACGACTTGACTACTCTATGACTGAAGAAATACTTCCTAACATCCCTTTGATTCATCTGAGTCTTCAACTTCCAATTGTGACCTCTTGTGTATGTGTCCCATCTCTGGAACATCCTGTCTTTGTCCACCGTGTCTATTCCGCGCAGTATTTTATATGTCGTTATCATGTCTCCCCTGACCCTCCTGGCCTCCAGTGTCGTCAGGCCGATTTCCCTCAACCTTTCTTCGTACGACAATCCCCGTAGCTCTGGGACTAGTCTTGTTGCAAACCTTTGCACTTTCTCTAATTTCTTGACGTGCTTGACTAGGTGTGGATTCCAAACTGGTGCTGCATACTCCAGTATGGGCCTGACGTAAATGGTATACAGTGTCTTGAACGACTCCTTATTGAGGTATCGGAACGCTATCCGTAGGTTTGCCAGGCGCCCGTATGCTGCAGCAGTTATCTGATTTATGTGCGCCTCAGGAGATATGCTCGGTGTTATACTCACCCCCAGATCTTTTTCCTTGAGTGAGGTTTGCAGTCTTTGGCCATCTAAATTATATTGTGTCTGCGGTCTTCTTTGCCCTTCCCCAATCTTCATGACTTTGCATTTGGCAGGGTTAAACTCAAGGAGCCAGTTTCTGGACCAGGCTTGTAGCCTGTCCAGGTCTCTTTGTAGTCCTGCCTGATCCTCATCCGATTTGATTCTTCTCATTAACTTCACATCATCTGCAAACAAGGACACTTCTGAGTCTATCCCTTCCGTTATGTCGTTCACATATACCAAGAACAGCACAGGTCCTAGGACTGACCCCTGTGGAACCCCGCTTGTCACAAGCGCCCACTCTGACACCTCGTCACGTACCATGACTCGTTGTTGCCTCCCTGTCAGGTATTCTCTGATCCATTGCAGTGCCTTTCCTGTTATGTGTGCCTGATCTTCTAGCTTTTTCAGTAACCTCTTGTGAGGAACTGTGTCGAAGGCCTTTTTGCAGTCCAAAAAAATGCAGTCGATCCATCCCTCTCTCTCTTGTCTTACTTCTGTCACCTTGTCATAAAACTCTAGTAGGTTTGTGACACAGGATTTTCCTTCCCTGAAACCATGCTGGTTGTCAATTATACACTTGTTTCTTTCCAGGTGCTCCACCACTCTCCTCCTGATTATCTTCTCCATGACCTTGCATACTATACACGTTAGTGATACAGGTCTGTAGTTTAGTGCCTCATGTCTGTCTCCCTTTTTAAAAATTGGGACTACATTTGCCATCTTCCATACCTCAGGGAGTTGCCCAGTTTCAAATGATGTGTTGAAGATCTTTGTTAATGGCACACACAATATCTCTGCTCCCTCTTTAAGGACCCACGGAGAGATGTTGTCTGGTCCCACCGCCTTTGAGGTGTCAAGTTCGCATAGCAGCTTCTTCACTTCCTCCTTGGTTATATGTACCTCATCCAGCACTTGCTGGTGTACCCCCCTGTTCTGATTTCCTGGAGTCCTACTGGTTTCCACTGTAAATACTTCTTTAAATCTCGTGTTGAGCTCCTGACATACCTCTCGGTCGTTTCTTGTGAATTCCCCATCACCCTTCCTCAGTCTGATTACCTGGTCCTTGACTGTTGTTTTCCTCCTGATGTGGCTGTACAACAGCTTCGGGTCAGTCTTGACTTTCGATGCTATGTCATTTTCATATTGTCGCTGAGCCTCCCTTCTTATCTGTGCATATTCATTTCTGGCTCTTCGGCTAATCTCTTTATTTTCCTGAGTTCTCTGTCTTCTGTACCTTTTCCATTCTCTAGTACACCTAGTTTTTGCCTCCCTACACCTTTGGGTGAACCAAGGACTCGTTCTGTTCTTCCCATTATTTCTGTTTCCCTTGGGAACAAACCTCTCCTCTGCCTCCTTGCATTTTGTTGCCACATAGTCCATCATTTCTTGTACTGGTTTTCCTGTCAGTTCCCTCTCCCACTGAATGTTTTGAAGGAAGTTCCTCATGCCTGAGTAGTTTCCCCTTTTGTAGTTTGGTTTTTCCCACCCTATTCCTGCTACTCTCTCCACTTGGAGCTCAACTATGTAGTCGAAGCACAGAACCACATGATCACTAGCTCCCAGGGGCCTTTCATACAAGATATCCTCGATGTCTGAACTACTCAAGGTGAATACAAGGTCCAGTCTTGCTGGTTCATCTTCTCCTCTCTCTCTGGTAGTGTCTCTAACATGTTGATGCATGAGGTTTTCCAGTACTACATCCATCATCTTGGCTCTCCATGTTTCGGAACCCCCATGGGGCTCCAGGTTTTCCCAGTCAATCTCCTTGTGATTGAAATCACCCATAACTAGTAACTTTGCTCCCCCCACATGTGCTCTCCTGGCCACCTCGGCTAGTGTGTCGACCATGGCTCTGTTGCTCTCATCGTATTCTTCTCTTGGTCTCCTGCAGTTCTGTGGTGGGTTGTACATTACTGCAATTATCACCTTATGTCCCTCAGACTGGATTGTTCCTACTAAGTAGTCCCTTTCACCCGTGCCATCCATTCCTTCCATTTTCTCAAAACCCCACTGGCTTTTAATGAGCAGTGCAACTCCTCCTCCCCCTCTCCTCCCTCTGTCTTTCCTGAGGATTTGATATCCGGGTGGAAAGATTGAATCTGTTATTATTCTGGTGAGTTTTGTTTCTGTGAGTGCTATTATGTCTGGGGATGTCTCCTTGATTCTTTCATGCCACTCCTCATACTTATTTGTTATTCCATCTGCATTTGTATACCATACCTTCAACTTCTTTTCTAAGACTGTGGTCTGGGAGGTGTATTGGGGTTGGGGAATTGGGAGACCTGATAAGGAACTATGGGTGGTTGCTGTGGGGGTGGAGTTTGTAATGTAGTGGGTGGGGGCATTGGATATGACATGGGTGTTTTGGTTTAGAGTGTTTGGCTGCACTGGGGTTGACCTGGTTGGGAGGCTTCTATAGGAAGCTGTGAGGGAGGTTGTATTTGATCTTCTTCCTGTGTCTGGGATCTCCTGTCTGTCTTCTCCATCCCCTCTCTTTCCTCCTTTCGCCTTTGTATCATCTCTCTCAGTTTCCGCCTTTCGTCTTGTGTTCTGTCGCGGTCGAGATACACCTTCCTGTATTCCGGCATGTCCCTTAATCGTGCTTTCTCCCACAGTATCCTGTTCCGAGTCGATTCTGCCTTGAAGGTCACTTTCACTGGCCGGGTTCTTTTTTTTACAAACCCCCCTATTCTCCGAAAATTTTCCAGCTGGGTCATGTCGTCTTCTCCGATTACTTTCATGATGCTTTCAATTGCTTTTTTTTCCCCTTGTTTTCTTGCTTCATATGTTTCCCCTTCAACTTCCTGTAGCCCATACACAAAGACTGACCTCACCCTTTCATTCTCCCACTGCATATCCCTGTGTATCCCCTCATTCAATTTGATTTCCTCCATTGCAGCTTTCCTTTCTTCAGTTTCACTAGCTACTGTACATGGGCTCAGTGGCCTGTCATTTTCCCTTCTCGGCTTTCCCTGGGCTCTGTTGTGGTCTTTTAGGGCCTCCACATATAGCTTAGCTCTTTCATTTACTACAGTCTCCACTGATAGAGCTTCTACATGCAGTTTTGCTCCTTCTGTCCCTACAGTCCCCTTATTTGTGGCTGAGGTAGCGGTCTCTGTTGTCAATCCCAAAATGTTATTTAGTTCTTTAGTCTGTTTCAGATTTTCCAGTTCCTCTTCTAAACTCTGTATCCTGGCCTCTGCTGCTTTGACTTTCACCTCCCACTTCCTGCTTTCCATGTCTATCCTCTCTTCCATTCTCATGCTAAGTTCTTCTAGTTTCTTTTCCCATTCTTGTTCCCTTTTTGTGAGCTCTGCTGCCCAATCTTCCTTTGCAGTTCCCTCCTCCTGTCCCTTGGGTTTTCTTGTTGCTCTCTGGCAACCCATTTTTTTTTATCCTGATTGCCTCAGAGTGGGAAACCTATGTAATTCTGTATGTTAGGTTAGTATTGTATATGTCAGAGTGTGGGGGGGAGGTAGAGGAGGAACTGTGGCTATATGGGAGAGTAGTGGGGAGGGGGAGTGGGAAGGAGAGTGAATCAAGTGGTAAGTGGGTGAGTGGGAGAGGGAGAGGTGGGGAGGGGGATGGGTGAAAGAGGGAGGGGAGGGATCAGGTGAAGGAGTGAGATGTCGGTGGGGGAGGGGGGGGAGTGTATGTGTGAGTCTGGCAATATGTGTGTGTGTGTGTGTGTGTGTGTGTGTGTGTGTGTGTGTGTGTATTGTGTGTGTGTTGTGTGTTGCGTGTGTGTGTTTGTGGGGGGGTGGGGGGGGGGTGTGGGTGAGTGTGTGGGTGGGTGTGTGGGTGGGTGTGTGGATGGGTGTGTGGGTGGGTGTGTGGGTGTGTGTGTGGGTGGGTGTGTGTTTGGGTGTGTGTGTGTGTGCGTTTGTGTGTGTGTGTTGGTGTGTGTGTGGGTGTGTGTGGGTGTGTGGGTGTGTGTGTGTGGGTGTTGGTGTGTGTATGGGTGTGTGTGGGTGTGGGTGGGTGTGTGTGTGGGGGGGGTGTGGGGGGGTTGTGGGTGGGTGAGTGTGCGGGTGGGTGTGTGTGTGGGTGGGTGTTGGTGGGTGTGTGGGTGTGTGTGGGTGGGTGTGTGGGTGTGTGTGGGTGGGTGGGTGTGTGTGGGGGGGTGTGGGGGTGTGTGTGGGGGGTGGGTGTGTGTGTGTGTGTGGGTGTGTGTGTGTGTGTGTGTGTGTGTGGGTGTGTGTGGGTGTGTGGGTGTGTGTGGGTGTGTGGGTGTGTGGGTGTGCGTGCGCACACTAGGCTACGCTACTCTTTTGAAGATTATAAAAAAAAAATTTTCCCAATCAATTCCTTATTAATATGCACTAATATATACTATATAATATTAATTGCGTACACTTGTGTTTGTGTGTGTGTGTGTTTACTAGCTTGTTCTTTGAAAAAGAGGGGGGGGGGGTTACGTTAACACTATTTGTTATTGTTGTTGGTTCACCGGTACTCTCCCGGCCCAGATCTCCGCACACTACGCTACTTTACTTTTTGAAGATTATAGGATTATTTTTTCTCACTCAATTCCTTATTAATATATACTGTTTATTATAACAATAATTACGGGTGCACACGTGTGTTTGTATGTGCGTACTTGTTTACTAGCTTGTCCCTCAGAAAAACGGGGGGGGGGGGGTTCACTAGGCTACACAACTTCTGGAGTTTACCTGGCGATATTTAGATAATTTACTAACCACTATCTATCTCCTGGTACTGAAATAGGGAGAGAGAGATGGTATAGCATACAACCAGCAGGGCGAGACACTGAGACTTTAGACACTAACCAAAATTAACCACAAATAGGCAAGTGATGTCGTCTGCACAACAATGGAGGTTCCTGCTGGTCGGCTGATATCAACTCCTTCAATTTGTAACTCCTTCAGGAACTTTATCATACATTCAAGTTTTTATTTTCTTTTTCTTTTAAGACTTGGTATTCCCTCTTTTTTCTTTAGTACAGTATTATGGTCATAACAAGTCTGATGATGTTAGCTACCTTCACAACACCAACAGCTGGGGATTGACTAATTTTTTCTTACTTTCAGTATTTACTTAATCACTCTTTTATGACCTTATCACTACACTGCTGCTATAATCAACCAACATATGTATTTGTTAATATTTCAGATCACACCGTTAACCCAATTAACTGTTTGGATATTTTGTGTCAACACTGCGGCCAGTAGCCTGATCAGCTCCCTCACTCAAATTTCATTCAAATTTAAATTGTAAAATTCTTGATCCTATCACATTATTCGCACTCTTGGAAGCTATTACACTCTTGTAGGTATGTTCACTGATTCACTCACGTACGATGACCGCTAATAATATCTTAGGACAGCCACTAAAACGCTAAACCCTGGGAGCACTATTTAGCGATACTGCTTCACGTGTGTGGTGTGTGTGTGCGTGTGTGTGTGTGTGTGTGTGTGTGCGTGTGTGTGGGTGTGTGTGAGGGTGTGTGTGCGGGTGTGTGTGAGGGTGTGTGTGTGTGTGTGTGCGTGTGTGTGTGTGTGTGTGCGTGTGTGGGTGTGTGTGTGCGTGTGTGGGTGTGTGTGTGCGTGTGTGTGTGTGTGTGTGTGTGTGTGGGTGTGTGTGTGTGGGTGTGTGTGAGGGTGTGTGTGTGGGTGTGTGTGAGGGTGTGTGTGTGTGGGTGTTGGTGTGTGTGTGTGTGGGTGTGTGTGTGTGGGTGTGCGTCCTTGTGTGTATGCATATATTTGTACGCTCGTGTGCACATGTCCGTGCGTGCGCCCTCGTGTGTGTATGTGCGCGCGCGCGCTAGTGTGGGTGTATGATCCACTTAATATTTGTATTTATAACTCATTACAATTGTGACCAGGTGTGGACGTATCAGTGGTTCATTACTTTGTAATTTGTTCATGACTGTAACCATGTATAGGAGTGAAGCTGATTCATTACCTCTGTAACTTGCCATGATTAGTGACCAGATCTACCTGGAGTTCATTACCTTTGTAACTAGTTCAGCTATCATAACTTTGGGGTCCAGTCACTGGACCCATTATGTACCTTTGTAATCTTTTGACTACCGCCCACAGGATGGGTATGGGGTGCATAAAGATATTAAACTAAAGTGTGTGTGTGTGTGTGTGTGTGTGTGTGTGTGTGTGTGTGTGTGTGTGTGTGTGTGTGTGTGTGTGTGTGTGTGTGTGTGTGTGTGTGGTGTGTGTGACTCAACAATCAATATTTGCACCAATAACTCATTACAGTTGTGACCGGGTGTGGAAGTGTGAATTGCTCATTACTCTATAATTTGTTCATGATTGTAGCCAAAGTATAAACGTAAGTAACCATTCTACAGAATTCATTACCTTTGTAACTTGTGAGCTCATTACCTTTGTACCTAGTTCAGCTATCAAAACTTTGGGGGCCCAGTCCCTGGACCCATTACGTACCTCTGTAATCTGTAAATACCTTTGTAACTTGTCATGATTGTGACCAGACTTACCTGGAGTTCATTACCTTTGTAAATTGTGAGTTCATTACCTTTGTAAATTGTGAGTTCATTACCTCTGTAACTTGCTCAGCTATCAAAACTTTGGAGTCCAGTCCCTGGACCAATTATGTACCTCTGTAATCTTTTGACTACCGCCCACAGGATGGGTATGGGGTGCATAATAAACATATTAAACTAAAGAGTTAAAAGATAAAGAATCACACATAAAGTGGGAGTTGTCACAGTTGCTCTTTGCTGATGACACCATGCTCTTGGGAGAGTCTGAAGAGAAGTTGCAGAGATTGGTGGATGAATTTGGTAGGGTGTGCAAAAGAAGAAAATTAAAAGTGAATACAGGAAAGAGTAAGGTTATGAGGATAACAAAAAGATTAGGTGATGAAAGATTGGATATCTGATTGGAGGGAGAGAGTATGGAGGAGGTGAATGTATTCAGATATTTGGGAGTGGACGTGTCAGCGGATGGGTCTATGAAAGATGAGGTGAATCATAGAATCGATGAGGGGAAAAGGGTGAGTGGTGCACTTAGGAGTCTGTGGAGACAAAGAACTTTGTCTTTGGAGGCAAAGAGGGAAATGTATGAGAGTATAGTTTTACCAACACTCTTATATGGGTGTGAAGCATGGGTGATGAATGTTGCAGCGAGGAGAAGGCTGGAGGCAGTGGAGATGTCATGTCTGAGGGCAATGTGTGGTGTGAATATAATGCAGAGAATTCGTAGTTTGGAAGTTAGGAGGAGGAGCGGGATTACCAAAACTGTTGTCCAGAGGGCTGAGGAAGGGTTGTTGAGGTGGTTCGGACATGTAGAGAGAATGGAGCGAAACAGTGACTTCAAGAGTGTATCAGTCTGTAGTGGAAGGAAGGCGGGGTAGGGGTCGGCCTAGGAAAGGTTGGAGGGAGGGGTTAAAGGAGGTTTTGTGTGCGAGGGGCTTGGACTTCCAGCAGGCATGCGTGAGCGTGTTTGATAGGAGCAAATGGAGACAAATGGCTTTTAATACTTGACGTGCTGTTGGAA
This sequence comes from Cherax quadricarinatus, assembly GCF_038502225.1. Lineage (NCBI taxonomy): Eukaryota > Metazoa > Arthropoda > Malacostraca > Decapoda > Parastacidae > Cherax > Cherax quadricarinatus. The sequence continues at coordinate 21,433,422 of NC_091317.1, forward strand.
TGTGAGCAAAGTAACATTTATGAAGGGGTTCAGGGAAACCGGCAGGCCGGACTTGAGTCCTGGAGATGGGAAGTACAGTGCCTGCACTCTGAAGGAGGGGTGTAAATGTTGCAGTTTAAAAACTGTAGTGTAAAGCACCCTTCTGGCAAGACAGTGATGGAGTGAATGATAGTGAAAGTTTTTCTTTTTCGGGCCACCCTGCCTTGGTGGGAATCGGCCAGTGTGATAATAAATAAATAAAAATATCCCATGGGACATTTACTAGAGGCAATCAGCATTTTCACTGCAGAGTTTTATGCACTCTTAACGAGCACATTGCAACACTACCTTATCGTTCGTTATTTCAGACAGGAAGTTCACAACAAGATAGCCAGAAATATTAATTCCTACACGCCATCGTACCTAGTACATTTCAATGGTTATGTCATCTCTTAACACAAATTAGTTTTCTGCTTTGGCCCTGAACACATGCTCAGAGCAACGAACAGATGCTATGTGAGCCATTAACGATCTTCTAATCTCAGATTATTTTCCAGTACTCTCAGCACCTTCGACAACGCTGGATCAAGCTAGAGTAAAATTTATTTTCTATAAACTAGCAACTAGGTTCCTGGCCATCTGCTTGCCATCACTACTATGAATGGAACACATGACTCACAAATACCACATGGATTGACTTCGGGCACCTCTCTGCAGAGGTTAGTTTAGTTTAATATGTTTATTATGCACCCCATACCCATCCTGTGGGCGGTAGTCAAAAGATTACAGAGGTACATAATTGGTCCAGGGACTGGACTCCAAAGTTTTGACAGCTGAGCAAGTTACAGAGGTAATGAACTCACAATTTACAAAGGTAATGAACTCACAATTTACAAAGGTAATGAACTCACAATTTACAAAAGTAATGAACTCCAGGTAAGTCTGGTCACAATCATGACAAGTTACAAAGGTACTCTGCAGAGGAATGCTAGTAGTATACATCGAGCAATGCTATGAATCACACAACCTATCACATTATTATTATAATCAAAAAGAAGCGCTAAACCACAAGGGCTATACAGCGCTGCAGGGCAGGAAGGAAGCGAGGGCATCAGGTGGCAAAAGGGAGGTGGATGAGTAATAGGTTACGGATAACAGCAGAGCAGTGGATGGTGAAAGGGTAAAGGGCAGCAAGAGACTGAGCTAGAAAGGGCTGAGGGGAGTGCGTAAATCAGTCGTTGTCAAGAAGTCAGTGAGAGAGTCAGGATTAAAGGAGGGTCCATCAGCAAGAAGGGAAGGTAAAGAGAGAGTAGTAGAACGAAGACGGCGTTGGAGGTAAATTCTGCATGCTCGTTGATAGAGAGGGCAGTCTAACAGAATGTGGCTAATCGATACAGGAACTTGACACTGCTCACAGAGAGGTACAGGGTGCCTCTCCATGAGATACCCGTGAGTAAGATGAATGTGGCCAATGCGAAGACGGGAGAGAGTGGTCTCCCAACCACGGCACTGATGACAAGAAGACGGCCAGTAACCTATGCTCGGTTTAATAGAATGAAGTTTGTTACCAAGCAGAGTTGACCAACGTTGTTGCCAACGGGCGTGAAGGTGGGTAGCTATTGCAGCAAAATAGTCCAGAAATGGAACACCTCTATTGGAAATTGGTAGGTCATGTACTGCTGACCGCGCAGCAGTGTCTGCCTGTTCATTGCCCTGTACGTCGACATGACCAGGGACCCAACAAAAAATAATATCTTTATGCTTCGTAGAGATACGGCGTAGCCAAAGTTGGATACGGAGAACTAGGGGGTGAGATGTATCAAATTTTCGTATAGCCTGTAGAGCACTAAGGGAGTCGGAGACTACCACAAATGATGACACAGGCATAGATGCGATACGAATAAGGGCTGTAAGAATGGCACAATTCAGCAGTAAAAATGCTAGCCGAAGATAGTAAATGCCCCCGCACGACGCTGTCCGGAAACACTGCTGCGAATCCGACGCCGTCTGAAGACTTAGAGCCATCTGTGTACACAGCGATGGCATGAAAATGGGAGTGGAAGTGATCAAGAAAAAGAGAGCGGGAAGCCACCGTAGGCAGTTGAGCTTTCGAGCACGGGAGAGAGAAAGAACAGACCCGAACAGCTGGAACTTCCCAGGGGGGTAGGGAAAAGTGAGATGCTACATGAACATATAAAGGTGGTAACTGAAGGGAAGACAAGAGTGAATGTAGGCGAAGAGAAAAGGGACGGAGCAAACAGGGGCGGCGAACGAATAAAGAATGTCTACTAATATCGGTGATCATTCTATAAATGGAAGGATTGTGGAGATCGTGAGAGCGTACATAGTAACGAAGGCAATGGGCATCACGGCGATCAGACAAGGATGGAACATTTGCTTCTGTATAGAGGCTCTCAACAGTGGAAGAGCGAAAAGCACCAAGGCACAAACGTAAGCCTTGGTGATGGATAGAGTTAAGGCTAGAGAGAGTAGCAGGAGAGGCCGCTGAATAAATCTGGTCACCATAATCGAGTTTCGATAAAACGAGGGCTGAATGTAGGCGAAGCAGAGTTCGACGATCAGCTCCCCAGGAAAGATGAGCAAGGGTTTTAAGAAGGTTTAGCCGGCTGTGACAAGTTGCCTTCAGAGAGGTAATGTGAGGTTTCCAGGATAACCTACGGTCAAAGAGAAGGCCTAGAAACCTGACTGTATCACGTTCGGGGATACGGGAGCCATAGAGATACAAAGGATGATCGGAGATGACAGAGCGTCTAGTGAAAGTAATTTGGTGAGTTTTGGTACTTGAAAATTTAAACCCATGCGTGGTGGCCCAAGTGGAAACACGGTCGACCGCATGCTGGAGATAGACTGCAATGAGATGACAGTCAGCGCCTGCACAAGCAATAGCGAAGTCATCAACATAGAGTGATGATAAATTAGACACATGTGCAACTCTTGGGTATCTTTATTGTGGAAACGTTTCACCACACAGTGGCTTCATCAGTCCGTACGTAGGAGAAACTTGAAGAACAGGAGGAGAATGAGGTAATCAGTCCCTCAACCTTGAGTCGATGTGTTCAGTCCATCAATCTTGAATAGACTGATGGACTGAACTTGAAGAACGGGAGGAGAATGAGGTAATCAGTCCCTCAACCTTGAGTCGATGTGTTCAGTCCATCAATCTTGAATAGATTGATGGACTGAACACATCGACTCAAGGTTGAGGGACTGATTACCTCATTCTCCTCCTGTTCTTCAAGTTTCTCCTACGTACGGACTGATGAAGCCACTGTGTGGTGAAACGTTTCCACAATAAAGATACCCAAGAGTTGCACATGTGTCTAATTTATCAACATGTCGGTTCTCTGAACCATTCATCTACAAACAGAGTGATGACCAAGTATTGGGTGGAAGAACAGAGGTCAAATCATTTATAGCAAGGAGAAAAAGTGTTGTGCTTAGAACACATCCCTGAGGGACACCTTCAGCTTGGACGAAGTCCAGGCAAAGAACATTACTGACTCGAACACGGAAATGTCTGTCAGTTAAAAAGTTCTTAAGGAAGGATGGTAGATTGCCTCGGAGGCCACAACAACCTATCACAGAACACGCAGAATTCGCTTGCACTGCTCTTACATGCGTATTACCTGATCACCTCGCACACAGTCACTTTACACAGAGACTAACTTATATTAGTGTGTTTTAACACTAACCCTCAATTCCGCTAACCCCAAAAAGCAGCACTGCATCATCCACACAGCTTTAACACTTCCTTTCTACAATAATTTAACATTTCACTACGCACGTCTCGGAAGGCTAATTTAAATATGCCAGTGTAACAAATAAGATTTATTATTCCACCTATGTGAGGTTTCGATAAGCATGTCTACGAGTGCTTCAGGATCCTGATCAAATCAAATCAAAGTTTATTCTCTATAAGGATTACAATGCAGGGTTTACAGATTTTGGTTATTGTGTGGTTTACATGTAGTAAAATACTAATTACAGAGGGGGCCACTAGCACACCTAGCATGGCTAGGCATTTCGGGCAGACTTAGATTAATTCTTAACCCTAAATTATAACAAATTGTGGAGTAAGTTGATTAAATACTAAAGGACTAAATACTAAGTGACAAATACTAGTTTGTGAGTTTAGCAATGTGAATGCTTTTGTTTTGGCACAATACGTGAATGCTTTTGTTTTGGCACAATACATAGTTTCTGTATTGGAGTATCACAGGCAAACTTATGACTAGTTAGGAATCATCACTTTAAGATTAAGATACGTATTTCTGTGCTTATAGTCAAATGAGTGAGTGTAAGTGTGAACCACCAGGTGGTTTACATGTAGTTAGTTGACGGGGTGTATCAGGGAGATAAGATGTTTTCTAACGGTAGTTTTGAAGGTGATGAATGTGTTTGCAGTTCTAGAGTTTTCAGGTAGGGTGTTCCAGATTTTAGGGCCTTTGACATACATTGATTTTTTGTAAAGGTTTAGTCGGACACGGGGAATGTCGTAGAGATGTTTGTGTCTGGTGTTATGCCTGTGGGTCCTGTCACAACTATCAAGAAAGCATTTTAAGTCAAGGTTAATATTGGAATTTAAGGTCCTGTATATGTAGATTGCACAGTAGTAAGTGTGGATGTTCTGAACAGGGAGTAAGTTTAGATCTATGAAGAGTGGGGAGGGGTTGCCAGGAATGGGAATTAGTGATTATTCTTATTGCAGCTTTTTGTTGAGTTATTATTGGCTTTAAGTGTATTGCTGCAGCTGATCCCCAAGCGCAAATAGCATAGGTGAGGTATGGATGAGTGAATGGTATAGTGTGAGAAGGGCATTTTGCCTCACGTAGTATCGTATCTTGGAGAGGATCCCAACTGTTTTGGATACTTTTTTTTTTTGATATGTGTTGGATATGGGTGCTGAAATTCAGGTTGTTGTCGAGGTATAGGCCTAGGAATTTGCCCTTATTATATCTGGCAATTAGAGTGCTGTCGATCTTAATGTTAAGTTGCGCAGCACCTGCTCTGCTACCAAACATAATATAGTAGGTTTTGTCAGTGTTAAGTGTAAGTTTATTGGCTGTCATCCAAGTTGAAATTTTGAGCAGCTCCTCATTAACAATGGTGATGAGGGTGGCAAGATTAGGGTGAGAGATGACATAAGGACCCCAATGGAAATAAGTCACTCTGACTTTTTTGAGTTATCCTAGGTTCTCTACCTAACCTGATAACCCTTTGTTGGCACTGTATAATCTCAGTTACATTGAGGGCGTTCTTCCTACTTCCTGGACCAATAGTCTCATTGTGCCTATCCCTAAGCCCCAACAGCCTGATACATTTAGGCCGATCTCCTTAACTAGTTGTCTTTGTAAAACTTTTGAAAGAATGATGCTTAACAGATTGTACTACAGAATCAGACACCAACTTTCCCCCTACCTCTATGGGTTCATGAAAGGTAAAAGTGTGCAGAACTGTATTTCCACCTTTCTCACTGCACACACCTCTACTAGTTTTACCACTTTTCTTGATCTAAAATCTGCATTTGATATTGCGAACAGAACCGTTATACTACATGAACTAGCCAAAATGAATATTGGTGGTAGCTTACTCTGCTGGATAATAGGATACCTGTCAAATAGAGTATCCTCTGTCCTTTACCAAGGCTTCAGAAGTGATTCTAAAGCAATGTCTTTAGGTACACCGCAGGGAGGAGTTCTTAGTCCCATGCTATTTAATATTCTGATTAATGCTCTCCTAAATGCTCTACCTGTCTCACCTAAACATATAGCTATAAGCTATGCTGATGATATCATGATCCATACAACAGGGCATAAGAAGATGAATACCATTCTTAATGAAGTTCAAGCAATTTGTAATCGACTAGGCCTCATAATATCTTCCTCTAAAACAAAGATATTAACAAGCAAACGACATCCCCCACCCATCTATTTGCAGGGTGAAATCATTAGCTACGTTAAAACTTACAGATATCTTGGTGTAGATGTACCCTTTAACAAATCCACTATACCACAACTAAACAAGAAATGTAAAGCTAGGCTAAATGCTCTCAAAGCTGTTGCTGGCTACAATCCCAACTATGGTGCTAATGTGAGAATCGTGAGAATGATGTACATAGCCTATGTTAGGTCCTTAATTGATTATGCTGCTCCCATGTTGATATTAGCTAGAGAAAGTTCTCTCCGACCCTTGGAGTTAATGCAAAATGAAGCTCTCAGGATTATTCTTGGCTGTCCCAGATCTACAAAAGTTCTTAACATGAGGAAGGAGCTTGGTATTTCTAGTATTGAAATTAACACTGTACTCGGTATTAGAATGTTGAGAAACGAACCAGACACTGTCACAGTGAATCTTACCAAGTGTCTAGAGGTAAATACACAGATCTAAATGGATTGTGAAAACGTGCAATTGCATTAAGTTTTATAACCTGCGTGAACTGTATCACTGTAGGCAACAAGAGCATTTCACCCTTCCATGGAAGATGTGTTCATTTAATATCACATACCTACAAGTCCCTCCCAAGAAGCTCATTGCTAGTAATCCCTTCCTTAAATCTCTTGTTAGAGCAACTGCTCAAGAAGAAATTTCTCACCTAGCTGGTAGTAACAAGTTATCACAAGTTATATACACTGATGGATCTAAACAGGAGTCTTCTGGCAGGGCTGCATCTGCTCTTGTTGCCACCTTCCTAGTTAAGAACGATAATAAATTTATTGAGTTAGGCATAAGAATTAACAACTGGGCGTCTACACTGCAAACTGAATTTTTTGCAATCCTAATGGCGCTAAAGCTAACCTATGATACTGAGCTTGACTCTATCATCATCACTGATTCTGTCATCATTGAAGGCTCTTGGCTCATATAATGACTCCAACAACATGCTCATTGGGGAAGCCAGGTATAGATACTTAAAAATTAGGGACAAAGGAATTAATGTACAATTGCTATGCATCCCATCACACATTGGATTACTCCTTCATGATAAACTTGATATGTTAGCCAAGAAGAGTACCCAGAAGGAGAATGTAGAATATAACTTTGGAATAACTGTGTCTAGCATTAGGAATAATATTAGGAGAGAAGTAAATAATGAAAATGATTGTTATAGGAATGCAGTTAGAAGCCTGAGTAGAGCTATAACCCACTATGATAACATGAACGTAGATAAGTATGTTTATGGAGCAACTTGCAATGTGAACAGACTGACTGATGTTGTAGTGGCCAGGCTTAGGCTTGGTTACAAGTACTTCTGGCAGTTTGGGAGACACACAGATGATGATCAAACTAAATGTAAATTATGTGATCAGGCATATGGTCACTCTCTTGAACACTATGTGCTTAATTGTCCACTTATTGAGGAATACAGAGACAGACAGTATAATAACCTATGTGACATGTCAAGATATCTTATTAATGAAAATAAGATACCAGATATACTAAGCAAATTTCCTAAATTTGCTTGTAACAGATAAGTGACTACAGATATGTAGATATAAATCCATATGTATTCCTGTTAACCCTTTGGGGCCTAGTTCCTAGGCCTTTTGTGTATCCATATGCTCTCGCGCTACCGTCCACAGGATGGATATGGGGTGCACAATAAACTAGCCACTTCGGTGGCAAAATCTAAATAAAAAATCTACACATATGCTGCTACGTATGATAATTCTATGTAACTGTATTTGTGTATACCTGAATAAACTTACTTAAGTCGTGTCGTCAGCAAAGAGAATGGGGTTTCGGGTGTTGGGATACGTTTGGAAGATCATTGATGTAAATGAGGAAGAGCAGGGGTCCAAGGACACTTCCCTGCGGAACTTCAGTATCAAGTGGCCGTGTTGATGAGGCTGGTGACATACTGATACCTATTAGTAAGGTAGGATTTGAAATATGCAAGCGCATGGCCTCTTATACCATAATGGCCAAGTTTGTGGAGTAGGATGCCGTGGTCTACTGTGTCAAAAGCTTTTCTTAGGTCAATAAAAACTCCTAGCGACAAGTGGATAAAAAAAAGGCCTTCTTGAGCCTCTCAGGCAGAGGCTTTCAATACATTATCGTGCACTCCATATTGTGCGTATGGTGTTTTTGCTTTCTACCATTTTTCATTACACGCAGACCAGCAGCGCTGTATATCCCTTGTGGCTTAGCGCTTCTTTTTGATTATAATAATAATTACACGCAGACCAGTGGTCGCTGTTTCCATGGTCCACCCGTGACACTAACCACTAATCCCAGCACTGGTAAGCCAGTGGTTTTCAAACCCATTTTTATCTTGACCAGAGTGTTTGAAAAGAAATCTCAACGCAAATTTCACGCATCTCATTGCAATTAATTACAAGATCATATACGATCAACTTTCAACAAATGTCAACTTTATTCCAGTGCCGTACCTGGTAAAACTATCTGCCTATTGTCAAATATTTTAACAGTATCCTTGTGGAAAATTGCATTTACTTGGATGTATAATTACATACACAACAGTAAATGAACAAAGATAACTATTATTTATCAGTTAGACAAGTAGGAATTTGGGACACCTAGGTCGCAAAAATGTCCCCCTTCGATACCTACCACAGTCATAACCACAAGTTGCTCTGGACCTATTAATTAAATGAATTATACATCAGGAATTCTGGTAAATATATAAATTTGTGGACTGTATATTAAATTAAAAAATGATTATATATAAATACACAATTACATAACAGAAGGAAAATATATCTTAATATCACTCACCAATTTGACTGGAGATTAATGTGTATTGTACCCAGAAAACCTCACTGTCTAAATTTATGAAATTACTGGCCAGAATTAAACATAAACAGACTTATCTGAGGTTCCTGGAGCTGTGTTATCCAGTCGCCTGATACTCAAATTATGCAGGAATGCACATCCAACAATTTTGCCTCCTATTTGAGAGGTGTCAGCCTAATTTTAACCTCTAGAGCACGAAAAATTCTTCCCATTCACAAACGTTCTGTTATGTAAGTCGACTAGCAACGACCTCCGCCCGGCCGCAGTGTGGAAAATATTTTAATTTTCCGAAACTATAGTGCCTAATAGGTGTTTAATGTGTCGATAGGAGTCAAAAATGTATTTGACAATAGGATAGAACCAAGAGTTCCCTTTGCGCATGCGCAGATGTGCGGGGGTAGAGGTCGACTCGGGGCATGGGAGAGGCGGCAGTTTTTTGAAGGTAGTGAGGAAGCTGTGAAACATGGGATCAGGAAATTGGCATTCACGGCGGCCTAAGGATTAATATAGGCCTCACTTCCTAATAGGAAGTGTCGTAACTGTTCCTGGTGAAGAGTGAGGGAACGTGATTTACGTGACCACCGTAATAAAGTGGTAAAATGAGTGGATAATAGTAAGACCAGGTGTGACGAGTGCGCTGCCATGGAATGTGTCCAGCTGAAATTACCCGTGAGTTAATCCTCACTCATCGGTCTCAGATCTTAATGGAGTGACCTCTAATGTGTATAATAATTATGAGACGTTAAATCGTCTTGTGAATGGTAATGTAATCAGTGATAATAACATTAAGTTAAGAGAATGCGGGAAGTGAAATAAATCGCCCTGCTACGAGTGAACGCGTGGTTCTCGTCCCGAGGATAGCGAAGTTTTATGGAATCACGACTTCTAAACCGGGACAAACCAACGGATACCTCGTCCTGCTGGAATAAGAACCGTGTCGGTGTAGCAGGACATCGAAATGAGATGGTGAATGGAGGAAATAAGGAGTATCAATCACCCACAGTTAAGTAACTTTTCTAGTTATAGCAGAATGATACTGGCCAGTTAGGTATGTTGTAATTGGATAGGTTATGAGTGATCCAGCTACATCAAGTGACCACCAGAGAATATCTGGTAAGTGGTGAGATTATGTACAAGTGTTTCTCCTTGATGGATATATCCATGTGTAACCTACCCCCCCATCCTTCATTCAGTTACACTAATATAATCTATACAGTCCACAATTAATTAGTAGCACCGTACTTGTGGGTGCTATCCAATCCATACTGGTCTCGGATAGATATGGATAAGATTGTGAGGTCGAAGGAACCACCTGCCGTGACCAGGGGTGGTTAAGTTTCCTCACATGTCTACACAGGGTGACTACGGTAAACAATATTGTTGTCTCCCAATGAGTTTACTTGTATGCATGTAATGTTGAGGTACATAAAGGTAATCACCCCTATAAAATTTTCCACACTGTCCTTTGAGGTAAAATAATTTAGTTACACAGGCTAGGTCACTCCTGTCATGCACAGCTGCTTTAAAAATTTACCAAAATTCCTCCCAATATTCTCCAGGATTAAACACAGGCAAACACAATTCTGGGAGTTTTGGCAAAGACATATTATTTGTTGGCAGACTGACCAACTGCCTGGTTTACACATTTTAATTTATTCAAGGCCTGACTTTTACAAGAAAGAATCTTTTCCTCTAATTCATAATACTGATTAATCATGAGATCTATTTCAGTCCCATCTACACAGTTTACTAATAAATCTCCTTCATATTTGTTGTAATATAATTTGTATGAATCATATCTATTCCCTAAAGCATCTAAATACAATTTTAAATCATCAGTATTCACAGTTTCTTGATTCATTAATTCCAAGCACTTATTATATGCCTTGGTTACATGACCCTTTCTAGCCTGTATTGATGCTTTCTTTACTCTATATTCCATATGTTTGTCTTCTATATTAATTTCCTCATTTTCAGCCATGATGTAATGTATTAAATTCAACTTAATAACACTGATTATGTACTAAATTATTCACTTTATAAAAGTAAATAGTACAACTTACCTTTAAATAAATTCTAGCTACTTGAGCTTAGCAATTACATGTAAAAAATTGTAATATAAATTTTAAATACACATTAATAATGTTAGCTACACTTGAGCTTAGCAATTACACATGTAAGAAATTTATATATAAATTTTAAATGTACATTAATACAAACCTTTAGCCAACCTTGGCTTATCAAAATTATTATACAAATTAATATAAATCCTTGCCAGAATTTGGCATAGCAAAATTAATATTATACACATTAATATAATTAGCAACAGTTGTCTTATCAATTACACATACACTGATATAAATCTTGGCCAGAATTGTCTTATCAAATTAATATTATACAAATTAATATAAACTTAGCCAGACTTGACTTATCAAAATTAATATTGTAATAATTATAATCCACTACACATTCAGAAAATTTGTGAACTTAACATCCACCTCCTTCTGTCATTTCACATATAATTATTAATTAATTAATTAATTAATGACTTCACTAATTACCTCCGGTTCAAGAAGGACCAACGGGCAAATTAAATGTGGAAAATTGCATTTACTTGGATGTATAATTATGTACACAACAGTAAATGAACAATGATAACTATTATTTATCAGTTAGACAAGTAGGAATTTGGGACACCTAGGTCGCAAAAATGTCCCCCTTCGATACCTACCACTGTCATAACCACAAGTTGCTCTGGACCTATTAATTAAATGAATTATACATCAGGAATTCTGGTAAATATATAAATTTGTGGACTGTATATTAAATTAAAAAATGATTATATATAAATACACAATTACATAACAGAAGGAAAATATATCTTAATATCACTCACCAATTTGACTGGAGATTAATGTGTATTGTACCCAGAAAACCTCACTGTCTAAATTTATGAAATTACTGGCCAGAATTAAACATAAACAGACTTATCTGAGGTTCCTGGAGCAGTGTTGTCCAGTCGCCTGATACTCAAATTATGCAGGAATGCACATCCAACAATTTCGCCTCCTATCTGAGAGGTGTCAGCCTAATTTTAACCTCTAGAGCACGAAAAATTCTTCCCATTCACTCTAACGTTCTGTTCAATTCAAAACCAAGATGGCGAGTCTCGTCTGCGCAGATGCAGGCTTTCCGTTTTCTATGACATAAATATTATTAAATACAGTATGGCCATCTATTTATATATAAATACTGAATTTCTGGAAAATATATAAAGTATTTTCCACAAACCTAATTAAAGAAGGAGAGCTCCAGATTGATGAAAACAGTAAGAGACAAAAACCAAAACTAATCTTCAAATATTTTCTGTTCTTTAAAAGAAATTGACAGGTGGTCATGAGAACTCACCTGAAGTTTTGGATCACCTACTTCGCCCACCACAAACAAGGGTCTAATGCCGGTGCGCTGGGCGAGTGCTGGATGACCCCACGAGTGACGCACGAAGTGACGTTGACGCCAGTTCTCGACAGACGTCACCACCATGGCCAGAACCAGCGGTGGCTCCTCGCAAGTCTCCTTCACCTCGAACGAGAACCTTACTTGGTCTGGATAATGGTTCAACACCTCCCCCTTTATCCGAGCCTCAGCCTGCAATATCTAATATGACGTCACATCTTCCTGTCGCATCAGGAATGATATGTACCACGTTATAGAACACACTTTGAATATGTATGTATATATATATATATATATATATATATATATATATATATATATATATATATATATATATATATATATATATATATATACACACAATTCTCATTGAGACACTGGAGGTTCAAAAAAATAATTTCCATTCCATTAGGTTGGACACTGACTTTGTAATGACGATCCCAAGATGCAATGAGCTGACGAAAATCCTGACTTCTATAAGTCTTGTTTGATACATAAACATGTGATCTCGAGAAGTGGCCATCACGAGGTGAGGTCACACTGATGTTCAAGCCAGCTTCTGTGAACGTGAAGAGACGAGCGTAGGATATCCAGAAGAAGATTAATACCACCAGTGTGAGCAGCCAGAATGTTCTAGCTCCCAGCCACTGGTGAAAAGCCATCCACCTGTAAGATAGTTATGCTGTTAGTTAACACATGACATTCAGTGTTAACCCTCAATACACTATTCAACGCCTTAGTAAAATATGTATCAAGAGGTTACACCTCGTCAGGCTGGCGATATTCTTGTATGTACAAAAACTATCGCGACATGCCAACCACTTCGATTTATGCAAAGAAAGCCTATAAAAGCCTCGCTTAATTATTGTAGAGAAAACTTCAGGTGTTTAAACTGGTACAGTAAAAAATTATTACCTACACTAAAGGTCAACATACCTGTTATGATTTATTGTGATTATCTTGATACATTATTATTATTGTGGAAATTTGTCTGGACTGCCTCTATGTGAGTTGCCTACCCTAGCAAGCTCTGTTGACACCGAGCTCTGAGGTCGGTACCTCAGCCGCACAAGTGGTTTATAGGACAGATTTTCATAAATGACTGATGTTGCGAGAAATCTCGCCTGCATGTACGTATAAAGGATTAACTTACTTGGTGTTGGAGAATGTATCCCGGTCTGCAACCTCCCTAAGCTTTAGCCTCTCTGGACTTCCCCTCAGAACCACGTGCAACCGGGAGCCTTAATTTCTGCAATATTCAGTCGGTATTAGTGACCTGCCTGCACCTCAGAAATTCCTGTCTCCAAGGGGGTGTGTATCCCATAGTACAACTATGGGATACACACCCCCAGTGTCACTGGGGGTGTGACACCCCTAGTGTCATTTCCTGCATAGTACAACTATGCAGGAAGTGACACTAGCTTCTAAGTTTTAACCACGAGGAGACACCGGCACGTACCGATCATTGGCCGTCCGCTTGCACAAAGACCCACAGTTCAACTCACCGCAATTTTCCCCAGAAACTGGCCAGAATACTGAGAAAGAAAGGGACGTCTTGTCTTACTGTATGGGCCTGACGGAGGTCATCTACAGTACTTCGAGGTGCCTCCACCAGATTTCCCCAGGTCTAGTATGTGAAGACACGTGGGGGCGCCGCCCTGCTGTTCACGGCACTTGTTATTCAGATGGTATCTGATCTTAGGAGGCACTGCGGTCTCAAAACCCCGTGCCCCAGCATTCAAACTTGGGCTGCCAGCTCTCCCTAGCTAATATAAACTAGTGTTTGCCTATATTACCGGCCTATTACTACCTACGTTAAGGTCCTAGGTCTACATCACTATCTACAGTTGCCTCAATAGTCCTAATATCAGATTACTAACAGTATAAACTTCCTACCTCTTCCTTGAAGGGTAAATCTATCAATTAAAATGTACTTTCCAACCACCTTCGCGAACCCGGGTGTGTGTGTTTTGGGGTGGATGTAAGGGCCAGCAGAACTCAGACGGCCTTTCCGTGGAATATAGGGCCTTCATACGACATATCTGCCCTGTGGAACTTATTCGATCCTAATCAAAGGGGAAGTGCTAAACCCGAAGGTATCTTCATACAGTATCCCGGGTACACTAACAATTGGACCTGGAAAACAACCTCTGTAGTGTGTCTGAGCTCTGAGAGCTGCCACAAGGTATTACTTTAATAATGATACTTACGTAAGAACTGTTAAAATGGTGTATAGAGCCCATGTTAGAACTTTTATAGATTACCATACATCGGTCTTACTCCCAAAGAGAAAAAAAATCAGTAAAAATTTTGATGAACGTGAAAAGGCGCAAAAAAAAAAAAAAAAAAAAAAAAAATCATTCTTGACTCAAATACGTATTAGAATTTTAAATATAAGGAAATAATTTGGTTTCCAATCATATAAATTCTACATTGCAATTGAAGAATATTTTTTATAAGAACCACGAAAAAAAAAGTAAAAATTGAGTAAAAAAATATATATATTAAAACAATTAAGTAAGCTGTATCAAGGAAGAAAAAAAGATCCTAGCATTCCGCGTTATTCTGGCAGGTAATTCTCTCAGACAACAGCAACATGATCTACTCTCCCAAGACAATGATCGAATTGTACTCTTGTTAAACAGACTTCTAAAATTTCTTCTTTCCAGCACAACATAACACACGATAAAGCTCGTGGAGCAGGGAGTGTGTGGACCTAGTAGCGAAAAGCGAAGAGGCGGGCCCAGGAGTTGTGAATCGACCCCTGTAATCACAAATTGACGAGTGCACACACAAAGCACACATATGTAGTGATTGATGAGAGGGAAGGGAAGCTTGAGGATGAAGACTAGTGAAAGTAACCATCACACATTATGCTCGACTCGTCTGTTATTAATGTCGGACAAGATAAATATTTTACTTACAACCTCGACCAGACTAATATGTTCCCTCCTCACCCCCCCCCCGCTCCCTCAACCTTAAATCTCCCCTTCCCCTCACCCCCGCTCCCTCAACTTTATATCTCCCCTTCCCCTCACCCCCGTTCCCTCAACTTTATATCTCCCCTTCCCCTCACCCCCGTTCCCTCAACTTTATATCTCCCCTTCCCCTCACCCCCGTTCCCTCAACTTTATATCTCCCCTTCCCCTCACCCCCGCTCCCTCAACCTTAAATATCCCCTTCCTTTCTCCCTATATAGTATGTACACATACAAAGTATATAGTAGCACAAAACACCATAATAAACTGGAACGTAAAAAATTATGATATATATATACGTGTACATTGTAGCGTCCTCTGCTTGGACTCAAGGTTAATAATTAATATTGTATGCATACATTTTCCTATCCACTTAATACTATATTACCGATGGCATTATTAATAGCTAAAATAATGTTATTGTGCTTTATAGTATTATCTGCTCTTATATTGTTAGCTATGTGGATAGGTAGGATGTTTATTCTGAGTGACAGACGCTTCACTACAACCTAACTGTCGTTAGGTTGTTAGTGTCTGGTCGTCCCTCGCACCAACAATGATGTTCATGTGTCACGAGGTATTGTAAGGCTTGGAGTGGCCTTAAGTCAGTCTGGGCCTAATTATTATAATCATGGAGGAACGCTAAACCCGTAGGATTATACAGCGCTTGTGTGTGTGGAGGGGGGGATGGAAGGTATTCAGACTCAATTCAGGGAACCGCAGCACAGATCCAATTACCAAGGGAACATACTACCTCAGTTACCCGCTGACCTCTCATAGACATGTCAAGTTCTCTCTCCGGTGGTCGATTTCTTAGTTGATTACCCTGCTTAAGTCTGTCACTTTCGAGTTCTCCAAACTCTGGTGAATTATTGGTTCAGTTAACTGAATAAGTTTTAGTAACCATTGTAGGTTACCTTGTGGTTGGTATAATTGGTGAAGATAGTTCAAAGTCCGAACTTATAAGGTTGATTTATCCATTTTAATAGACTGGTTGAACTTGACCTTTATAATTAATGAAGTTATATATATATATATATATATATATATATATATATATATATATATATATATATATATATATATATAGTAGCGATAACTCAGTAACAGTCCCAGATTTTCGCTTAGCAGATTACGATGGGCTTAGAGAACACTTATCATCTGTTGACTGGGGTAACGAAGAGAGCTATCAATATGACAGTTTTCTGAACACTATACATGCTGCTCAAAGAATGTTTATCCCATATAAAGAAATTAGATCAAATAGAAATGACCCAAAGTGAATTAATAAAAGGCTCAAATATCTACTAGGGCATAAGAAAGGAATTTATAGGCGTATCAAAAGAGGTGAGGGTCATCTTATGAATCAGTATATTGACATTAAGAGGGACATTAAAAAGGGGATAAGAAAAGCTAAAAGGGACTATGAAATTAAAGTTGCTAGGGATTCTAAAACTAACCCAAAAAGTTTTTTCCAGGTCTATAGAACAAAAGTTAGAGATAAGATAGGTCCCCTTAAAAATAACTATGGGCACCTTACTGACAAAGAGAATGAAATGTGCTCGATTTTTAATAATTATTTTCTCTCAGTTTTTACACAGGAAGACACTAACAATATTCCAGTAATTAATTTTTATAGTGGGCTAGAAGAAGATAAATTATGTAACATCACAGTCACTAGTGAAATGGTTGTGAAGCAGATAGACAGACTGAAGTAAAATAAGTCACCGGGTCCTGATGAGGTTTTTTCAAGGGTTCTTAAGGAATGCAAAATGGAACTCTGTGAACCATTAACTAATATTTTTAATTTATCTCTTCAAACAGGTGTAGTATCTGATATGTGGAAGATGGCTAATGTAATTCCTATTTTTAAAACAGGGGACAAGTCGTTACCGTCAAATTACCGCCCAATAAGCCTGACCTCAATTGTAGGCAGATTACTAGAGTCAATTATAGCTCAGATTATAAGAAGCCATCTCGATAAGCATAGCTTGATTAATGATACTCAGCATGGATTCACAAGAGGCCGGTCTTGTCTAACTAATTTATTAACTTTCTTCAGTAAAGCTTTTGAGGCTGTTGACCACGATAAAAAATTTGATATTATTTACTTAGATTTTAGTAAGGCTTTTGATAGAGTTCCGCATCATAGACTGTTAAAGAAAGTGGCAGCTCATGGCATTGGGGTAAAAGTGCTCTCGTGGATCGAGTCATGGCTCACTGACAGGAAGCAGTGTCCATAAATGGGGTTAAATCCGAGTGGCGTTCCACAGGGATCAGTCTTGGGCCCGTTGTTGTTTATAATATATATCAATGATCTTGATGAGGGAATTACTAGTGATATGAGCAAATTCGCCGATGACACAAAGATAGGTAAGATAATTGATTCAAACGTAGATGTTATGGAACTTCAGGAGGATTTAAACAAACTCTATTCTTGGTCAGAAAAGTGGCAGATGCAGTTCAATGTAGATAAATAGTTCATGTTGCTGTTGTTTGAGAGAATTACCTGCCAGAATAACGCGGAATGCTAGGATCTTTTTTTCTTCCTTGATACAGCTTACTTAATTTTTTTAATATATATATTTTTTTACTCAATTTTTACTTGGGAGTGCCCATAACCCTAGTACTTATAAGTTAAATGATGTAGAACTTAGCCATACAGATTGCGAAAAGGACTTGGGGGTTATGGTGAGCAGCAACCTTAAACCAAGACAGCAATGCCTAAGCGTACGTAATAAGGCAAATAGATTACTGGGATTTATATCAAGAAGTGAAAGCAACAGAAGTCCAGAGGTCATACTGCAGCTTTATACATCATTATAAGGCCTCACCTAGATTATGCAGCTCAGTTCTGGTCTCCATATTACAGAATGGACATAAATTCGTTAGAAAACATTCAGCGTAGGATGACTAAATTAATACATAGCATTAGAAATCTTCCTTATGAAGAAAGATTGAAGACTCTTAAATTACATTCACTTGTTAGACGAAGAATGAGGGGAGACCTGATCGAAGTGTATAAGTGGAAGATAGGTATTAATAAAAGGGATATTAATAAGGTCTTGAGGATGTCTCTCCAAGAGAGAACCCGCAGTAATGGATTTAAATTAGATAAGTTTAGATTTAGAAAGGACATAGGAAAGTATTGGTTTGGAAATAGGGTAGTTGATGAGTGGAACAGTCTACCTAGTTGGGTTATTGAGGCTGGGACTTTGGGTAGTTTCAAATTTAGGTTGGATAAGTACATGAGTGGGAGGGGTTGGATTTGAGTGGGACTTTCACATCAGAGCTTATTTCTTGAGTGGCATTGAAAATTGGGTTGGGCAAATGTTTTGTTAGTGGGATGAATTGTAAAGGACCTGCCTAGTATGGGCCAACAGGCCTCCTGCAGTGTTCCTCCTTTCTTATATATATATATATATATATATATATATATATGCCATCACGAAACAAGTGGTCTTTAATCATCAACAAACTGCGGCATGGTAGGGGATCGATCTTGTGCTACTTTGGCCCCCCTGGTGGGAGGCCAGTCCACGTTGACGAGAGACTAACCACTGGACCATACAATCCTACACATCATGTACCCAGGAACTCTGGACGTGTTTCATGATACGAGACACACTATTCTCATTGCTTCTCGCAGAAACAAGCGAAAATACAAAGAAATGTCCCAGCCAGAAAGATTCAAACCTACGTTGGACGCTGTCCACATAGGAGAGAGAAGCTTATGACAACGTTTCGGTCCGATGTGTATTGTTCTACAAGTGTGGCTTAACTCCCAACGAGACGCCTTTGTAAAAAAAAAAAAAAGATTATGGCCAAGTTGAAAAGAGCCCAATAATTAAAATATAACTACAACATTAGAACTGTGTTTAGTCATGTGAGATTTTAACCATCCTACTGATCTTGAGAAGGCCGAGAAAATTTCAACAAGCAAGTCCATAGTTGAGCGAAAAAAATAATCGAAAGAGACTTTATAAACAAGTATTATTGATTGCAATACAAATACAAGTTCAAGGTTGAATAAATTATTCATACTGTCGTTTTTTTTTTTTCACAAGTAACTTGACACTGTTCACAACACTACGACGTTCAGTGAGGGTTTATGTCAGGTCACAGATGATGTTATATTTCACCTTTATATAAATCTTCCATTGAGTTTTTGTCACCATTCGTCGATAGTGCGACATCACGAAAACGCTTGGTTTTCTCTCTCACACTCACACACACACACACACAGAGTTGTAAGGCAGTGGAATAGCCTAGAAAATGACGTAGTGGAGGCAGGAACCATACACAGTTTTAAGACGAGGTTTGATAAAGCTCATGGAGCGGGGAGAGAGAGGGTCTAGTAGCAACCGGTGAAGAGGCGGGGCCAGGAGCTAGGACTCGACCCCTGCAACCACAAATAGGTGAGTACAAATAGGTGAGTACACACACACACACACACACTAGTTTGGAATCCACACCTAGTCAAGCACGTCAAGAAATTAGAGAAAGTGCAAAGGTTTGCAACAAGACTAGTCCCAGAGCTACGGGGATTGTCCTATGAAGAAAGGTTGAGGGAAATCGGCCTGACGACACTGGAGGCCAGGAGGGTCAGGGGAGACATGATAACGACATATAAAATACTGCGCGGAATAGACGAGGTGGACAAAGACGGGATGTTCCAGAGATGGGACACAGACACAAGAGGTCACAATTGGAAGTTGAAGACTCAGATGAATCAAAGGGATGTTAGGAAGTATTTCTTCAGTCATAGAGTAGTCAGGCCATGGAATAGCCTAGAAAGTGATGTGGTGGAGGCAGGAACCATACATAGTTTTAAGGCGAGGTATGATAGAGCTCATGGGGCAGGGAGAGAGAGGACCTAGTAGCAATCAGCGAAGAGGCGGGGCCAGGAGCTGTGACTCGACCCCTGCAACCACAAATAGGCGAGTACAAATAGGTGAGTACACACACACGAACTAACTCCAGAGTTACATGATAACAATCCCACTTGAGATGGCTAACAAGAGTATGATGCTCCGATGAATAGTGTTGATATACTACCAGTAAAAACTGGGAGGCACCATTGTTAGTACAGGTGCTGTAGATAGTGGAGGAGTCAAAAAAATGTACCAGTAGGGAACGCAGCCACGAAAAATCGTGGCAAACAGAAATCAAGCCTATGCAAATTCTATGCCTGGGGTATCTGCAGGTATGTAATATACGGAAAAACAGGTGGGACGTGTAAGTTTGACATCCCAGAAAATGTCGCGCCCACATGACAGCACGAGAATGCATCTCTGCTTTCTGTACAATTTTTCACCCTGAAATGTGTCGCTCTTCAGTCCAGTAAAGAATACAACTAATATCCAGTGTTTTGAAGTGGGGGCCATTGACTGTGCCTCCGCTCCAGAAGTGATTTGGTGTACGATTTCTGTCATTTCTTGCCAGCTTTGTTTCCTTCCTGGCACTAAAATAACGTCCGTCGCTGGAGTGGCTGTGGCTACCCTGGTTTGCTTTCCATGGTCTGAGTGATCTGTATTTTCTTGTCCCCTTCAGAAAAATAATAGGATGGATAATGAGAACCATGAAAACTAGGGATGCCAAAACAATGATGATTTTCTTCAAATCGCTTCTCTCTAGGCTGGAATATTGCTGTACACTAACAGCACCAGTCAAGGCAGGCGAAATTGCTGACAGGGAGAATGTACAGAGAACCTTCACGGCACACATAAGTGCGGCAAATCATCTAAATTATTGGGAACAGTTGAATTTCCTCGACTTGTATTCCCTGGAACGCAAGAAAGAAACATGATAATATACACTTGGAAAATCCCAGAGGGATTAGTACCCAATTTGCACACGAAAATCACTCCCTACGAGAGCAAACGATTCGGCAGGCGGTGTAACACACCCCCAATGAAAATCAGGGGTGTCACGAGTACGTTAAGAGGCAACACAATAAGTGTCAGGGGCCCAAGACTATTCAACTGCCTCCCAGCATACATAAGTGGAACTGCCAATAAATCCCTGGCTATCTTCAAGAAGGCGCTGGACAGGCACCTAAAGTCAGTACCTGACCAGCCGGGCTGGGGTTCGTATGTCAGTTTGCGTGCACCCAGCAGTAACAGCCTGGTTGATCAGACCCTGATCCACCATGAGGCCTGGTCACAGATCGGGCCGCGGGGACGTTGACCCCCCGAAACCCTCTCCAGGAATGCACACCCACACATATTATATATATATATATATATATATATATATATATATATATATATATATATATATAGTGTGAGCAAAGTAACATTTATGAAGGGATTCAGGGAAACCGGCAGGCCGGACTTGAGTCCTGGAGATGGGAAGTACAGTGCCTGCACTCTGAAGGAGGGGTGTTAATGTTGCAGTTTAAAAACTGTAGTGTAAAGCACCCTTCTGGCAAGACAGTGATGGAGTGAATGATGGTGAAAGTTTTTCTTTTTCGGGCCACCCTGCCTTGGTGGGCCACCCTGCCTTGGTGGGCCACCCTGCCTTGGTGGGAATCGGCCAGTGTGATAATAAAAAAAAATAAATATATATATATATATATATGCATGCGCTAGAGCAGTGGATCTGTCACTGAGGACCACGGTTTGAGCCTTCCTCTCATTTTTCTCTTTATTCACTGAAAGTCGTTTATTACGACTTAATCTAATATATATAGATATATAATCTCACACATATTAAACAAGACAAGACGTATCACAGTTTGAGTGCTAAGATACGGAGTGTACGAACTAATACTTCCACTGACTTCCACTAGAGCGCCACTGAGGGTCGGCTCAGTGAGGGCGTTACCAAGTGACTGACGAATGCGGATATTACGGATGGTTGTGTTTAGTAGCATGAGCGGTAGCAGTGTTGGTTGTGTAGGGGAGCCTGGCGGTGGAGGTTGTGTGGGAGCCAAGTTGGTGGTGACTGTGGTGGAGGGTGGTGGTGACTGTGGTGGAGGTTGGTGGTGACTGTGGTGGAGGGTGGTGGTTGCCGGGTTGATGGTGGAGGGAGGGAGAGTGGTTGTGGGGGGGGGGGGGGGGGTTGTAGGCAATGCGGCAATATTAGTGTTAATGTTTGTGGAGTTAAAACGGGATAATCGATACAGTCAAGGTAACTGACACACTCGCTTCACACAGTCAAGGTAACTGATACCTTGACTGTGTGAAGTGTGAGTAACTTATTCACTAAATTATCAAGTCAGGGTGATTGATTCACACTTCTCTCACACACCTGATACATTCATTCATTCATTCACACTCTCACTCTCTCTCAAAAAAAAATGGATAATTTCATTTTGCGAATTTCTTTGCCTTTATTGTACTCAGAGTCGACTTCAAATTTTAACTCCGACGCAGCCATTTTACTGCGACACTAGCTGGTCTAGTGGCTAACGCGACGGGCTGGAGTTTTGAGACTCTATGACCGCGGGTTCAATCCCGGCCGGGGGTATGGTTTACAATGCTATTAATGAGAGGTGGTCAGACGAACAAACTTCAGGTCAACTGTATCAACAACCTTCCATCACCTTCATAGCGACTTTGTCTTCAAAGAGGGAAATTGAGTTCATCTATTTTAGACAATCAGTTGATAAGAGAAACAGAAACTGGAAACACGAGACTTTCGTCCGTACAGCAGCTCTTGTAAAGGTATTACCCATATCATATACTATTCGCAATTCTTAATAGAGCAGCCGGGTTGTGAGGCTTACGATGCTGCCACAAATAATCTGACTGATCAGGTCAGCAACCAGGAAGTCTGATCCACACCAGGACCCCAGTGGCAGTCACCCCCGAAAACACAGCTATGCATTTTAAATGCAGGAACCTGCTGTAGTAGTTAGAGTTCACGGTAGCAAGGTGAGCGCGGGCGCGCGCGCGTGTACGTGTACGTGTACGTGTGTGCGTGTACGTTGTGTGTGTGTGTGTGTGTGTGTGTGTGTGTGTGTGTGTGTGTGTGTGTGTGTGTGTGTGTGTGTGTGTGTGTGTGTGTGTGTGTGTGTGTGTGTGTACGTACTCACCTAACTGTGGTTGCAGGGGTCGATTCATAACTCCTGGAATCGTGTGTGTGGTGGGGGGGATCTTCATGTCATGTACAAGGCTGTGCAGCAGCAACATTATGAACAATGTTGTGCAGCAACATTATGAACAATGCTGTGCAGCAACATTATGAACAATGCTGTGCAGCAACATTATGAACAATGCTGTGCAGCAACATTATGAACAATGTTGTGCAGCAACATTATGAACAATGTTGTGCAGCAACATTATGAACAATGTTGTGCAGAAACATTATGAACAATGCTGTGCAGCAACATTATGAACAATGCTGTGCAGAAACATTATGAACAATGTTGTGCAGCATAACATTATGAACAATGTTGTGCAGAAACATTATGAACAATGTTGTGCAGAAACATTATGAACAATGTTGTGCAGAAACATTATGAACAATGTTGTGCAGAAACATTATGAACAATGTTGTGCAGAAACATTATGAACAATGTTGTGCAGAAACATTATGAACAATGCTGTGCAGCAACATTATGAACAATGCTGTGCAGCAATATTATGAACAATGCTGTGCAGCAACATTATGTACAATGCTGTGCAGCAACATTATGAACACTGCTGTGCAGCAACATTATGAACAATGCTGTTCAGCAACATTATGAACAATGCTGTGCAGCAACATTATGAACAATGCTGTGCAGCAACATTATGAACAATGCTGTGCAGCACATGAACAATGCTGTGCAGCAACATTATGAACAATGCTGTGCAGCAACATTATGAACAATGCTGTGCAGCAACATTATGAACAATGCTGTGCAGCAACATTATGAACAATGCTGTGCAGCAACATTATGTACAATGCTGTGCAGCAACATTATGAACAATGCTGTGCAGCAACATTATGAACAATGCTGTGCAGCACATGAACAATGCTGTGCAGCACATTATGAACAATGCTGTGCAGCATTATGAACAATGCTGTGCAGCAACATTATGAACAATGCTGTGCAGCAACATTATGAACAATGCTGTGCAGCAACATTATGTACAATGCTGTGCAGCAACATTATGAACAATGCTGTGCAGCAACATTATGAACACTGCTGTGCAGCAACATTATGAACAATGCTGTGCAGCATTATGAACAATGCTGTGCAGCAACATTATGAACAATGTTGTGCAGCACATTATGAACAATGCTGTGAAGCAGCACTATGAACAATGCTGTGCAGCACATGAACAATGCTGTGCAGCACATTATGAACAATGCTGTGCAGCACATTATGAACAATGCTGTGCAGCACATGAACAATGCTGTGCAGCACATTATGAACAATGCTGTGCAGCATTATGAACAATGCTGTGCAGCAACATTATGAACAATGCTGTGCAGCAACATTATGAACAATGCTGTGCAGCAACATTATGTACAATGCTGTGCAGCAACATTATGAACAATGCTGTGCAGCAACATTATGAACACTGCTGTGCAGCAACATTATGAACAATGCTGTGCAGCATTATGAACAATGCTGTGCAGCAACATTATGAACAATGTTGTGCAGCACATTATGAACAATGCTGTGAAGCAGCACTATGAACAATGCTGTGCAGCACATGAACAATGCTGTGCAGCACATTATGAACAATGCTGTGCAGCACATTATGAACAATGCTGTGCAGCATAACATTATGAACAATGCTGTGCAGCATAACATTATGAACAATGCTGTGCAGCACGACATTATGAACAATGCTGTGCAGCAACATTATGAACAATGTTGTGCAGCAACATTATGAACAATGCTGTGCAGCACAGCATTATGAACAATGCTGTGCAGTATAATACTTCATGTTCCTGCCGTCATGGCACCTTCTCACACCTCTTAACATAATACTTTGATCTAAGACATTATTGTGGGACTTTACTATACACTTGAGTGCTGGGTAAACACCTTTATCCTGTCTCTCTCTCTCTCTCTCTTAAATGTTTGTACCTACCTGGAGTGTGTTCCGGGGGTCAACGCCCCCGCAGCCCAGTTCTTGACCAGGCCTCCCGGTGGATCAGGGCCTGATCAACCAGGCTGTTACTGCTGGCAGCACAAACCACAGCCCGGCTGACTGAGTAGTGACATTTAGGTATCCGTCCAGCTTCCACCTGAAGACAACCAGGGGTCTGTTGGTGTGAGGCTGTTGAACAGTCTTGGGTCCCGGACACACTGTTTTCTCTTAGTGTACCAATGGCGCCCCAGCTTTTCATTGGAGTATGTTACACCATCTGCCCAGTCTTTTGCTTTCGTAGGGAGTAATTTGTGTGCAGATTTGGGACCATCCCCTCTAGGATTTTCCAAGTGTAGCTTATGATGCATCTCTCGCCTGCGCTCCGGTGAGTACAGGTCAAGCGACTCCAGGCGTTCCCAGTATTTAAGGTGTTAGACGGAACTAATTCGTGCAGTAAAGGTTTTCTGTACATTTTCTCGATCTGCGATTTCACCTGCCTTGAATGGAGCTTTAATGTACAGCAGTATTCCAGCTTAGAGAGAATCTACGCTGCTTACTAAAATACAGTAGCAGTGTCGATGGTGGTGTGGTGATTAAAATAATTTTTGCAGGTACATGATACAAAGTATACAGACCTAGTTGACAATGTGTGTTTCAAATGTGATAGACGTGATGCCAGTTATAATAGCAATCGATTTTTCAGTTGCTGGGGGATCAAAGGGAAGCTTCCCGCAACAGATCTCATGAAATCTTAACACGACTGCAACTTAAGCTTCAGATCAACAGAATTAAGAAGTCCAGAGAGATTAGTAAGATATGTAACAGTTAGTTATCCTTATTGCTGAAACGTTTCGCCTAAACAGCAGGTGAAACATTGTGTGCACGTTTCCTTAAGACACCTGCTGTCCCTGTGCATCTAACAGCAAGTGGGTATCTGAGTGCTAGTCAACTAGTGTGGGTCGCATCCTGGGACAAAATTAACCTAACTTGCCCGAAATGCTCTGCATAACAAGGGGCTTTCTATATGACATGTCACGATGTCAGCTATGTCTGTATACGTTGTCATGTACTTTTAGAAATTATTATTCAGTCTAATAAAATAGAGAATAAACATGGAGGCAACAGTAGTGGCGAGGTAGATCTCTTCTCCAGGCTGAGGGACTGACCACCTCAAAAAATCTACATCACGGTTAATGGACTGATCAAATCTCCTCATCGCCGCTACTCCTGCTGTCTCCATATATATTCTTTGTATTTGACTGATGAAGCCTACATAGGTTACTTTAGTCAAATACCATAAAGAGACCTAATCAAAACAAAGATACCTAACTGTTGGACATTTGTATTACGCAGCTGCTTGGCGGTATTGTATACCATTTTCAGTCCCAAACGGGTACATGAGCTTGAGCTTAACACATTCATCAATCGAATATGAAAATAGTATACAATACCGACAGGTTGGTAGGTAAGACACATAGGCAACATTTAGGCAACTTTATTCACTCTGTCAGACACTGCAACACAATGGCAACTTGGTACAGAAGAGAAAACACCTTGGACAACTTTCTCAAGTGAGAGTTGTTTGATCTGAGAGAGACGTGACCTCTCAGTGGCTACATTCTCACTACTACTACTCTGTACCTCTCCTTCCGACAGTATTTAAGTCTCAACACTGTCGCTTGATCTTCAGTTACTTCCAGACTTTGGAACAGAACTTCTCCAGGTTGACAACCTCGAATCTACGACGACTTCAAGGGTGATGGACTGATTATATCGTCTCTCTACTGCTCCTGCCTACTTTCTGTACTCTACTAAAGAAGCCTACTGTGTAGGAGAAAAGTTTCGGAATAAAGTTGCCTAAATATTGCCTGTGTCTTACCTATCAACATTCATCAATTATTAATTGTATACAACTCCAACAAATCTATGAGGACCATGAGCTGGAACTCGGCAAAGTTAAACACCATGAAAATTAGAAGCCAGATTCAACACAGACTTCATCAAGATATCTATAATTTCAGAAGAATCAGTATTTATACAGGAAACCAAAATGTTTGCAAGAAGAAAATATGTTTTAGGTTTCCAGAGATAGCGTTTTCTTTGACTTAAAATTATTAAAGAAAATGAAACTAATAGGAGTACCTTAAGTATATTATTGTCGCATGGTATGGCCACAAGACTTGTCATATCGTTATTTTAATAGCAATGGATAACCAAATAAACTGAAAATTGTGGCAACAGCCAACAAGCAGTGATACGATGACCCACCAAAACAGAACTTTTATGTACAGACGAACACGACGTTCCTTTAACGTGCGATCAAAACATCATGTACCTCTATAAATAAAAGCTCGTAAATAAAGGCTCTTGTGAAAATTTGTGTGGACTGCCTCCAAGTGAGTCACCTACCCTGGCAAACTCTGTTGACACCGAGCTCTGAGGTGGGTACCTCAGCCTCACAAGTGGCTTATAGGACAGATTTTCACAAATGATTGATGTTGCAAGAAACTCGCCTGCATGCACGTATAAAGGACTAACTTACTTGGTGTTGCAGCATATATCCTGATCTTCAACCTCCCTAAGCTTAGCCTTAGCCCCTTTGGACTTCTCAGAAACCACGTGCAACCGGGAGCCTTAATTCCTGCAATATTCAATCGTTATTAGTGACCTGCCTGCACCTCAGAAATTCCTATATCCAAGAGGGTATGTATCCCCTAGTATAACTATGCAGACACGGACACTAGCTTCCAGACTGCCTTGAGACACTGGTACTTACTGGGCATGCACTGCCTGTTGCACACCGGGCCCACAGATCTACTCACTCACAATCTCCCCAGACACTGGCCAGAAATCTACGAGATAAAGTGGAGGTCTTGTCTTACTGTATGGGCCTGATGGAGGTCATCTACGGTACATCGAGGTGCCTCTACCAGATTTCCCCAGGTCTCAAATGTGAAGACACGTGGGGGGCGCCATCTGCTGATCATGGCGCATCTTGTCCAGTTGGTGTCTGTCTTAAGAAGAACGAGCTGGTCTCTCTTCCAGACCCTCGTCTCTTCGTTCAAACTAGGGCTGCCAGTTCTCCCTAGCTAACTTATCCTAGTGTTTGCCTACATTATTGGCCTATTACTACCTATGTTAAGGTCTTAGGTCTACATTATTATTATCTACAGTTGCCTCAATAATCCTAATATTAGTGTACTACCAGTAAAACTACCTACTCCTTCCCTGAAGAGTAAATCTATAAATTAAATAAGCTTACCAACAATCCCCGCCAACTCGAGAGAATGCGTTTATGTTTGGGTGGGGTATAAGGGCCATCCAGCTCAGCCATTCCATCATGGCCATGCCGGATCTGTCCTGTGGAACTTTAGGGACCAAATAAATTTCCACAGCTCTTATGTTTTCTTGAATCTTATTATAATCCAAGAAGCTCAGAAGTATGGCTCATTTCCATTAGAATCTCTGCCCAGGATGTCAGCCACTAGTGTCGACACACTTGGTTTCGACACACTTGGTGTCGACAAAAGTTACTAACATGTTGGAGAAATATAAACTTGTGCACTGAACCTAAATATAAACTTTTTACCTGTGTAGGTATCAGTTTACTGCAGACAAGGTTAGAAGACCTACGTCTCACCCCCAGCCCAGGAACAAACCACAATCATTTCAATTGTTAGCTCAGGGGTCTGTGACCTAAGTACAAGGTTGGATGATGCTTGGTTTAACTGGGTTTAAAGTCTATTGACTGCACTAAGGGTTATCAAGTTTACACACATCCTGTTCACCACCAGTCAGGGATATTTTAATCCCAAATACGTGTACAAGTGTATATACACAGACACGCCCCTCCACATATATCAGTGCATATCAATAGAATCTACACATGTCTTATCAGACAGTATTATAAATTTAGCTTCGAATTATAAGCTAATCGGATTACAAGTTCTAAGCTAAAGGCCTATATCTCGTTAAGAAAATGGGCATTACAGTTCCCATTTTCTACTTATCTGGCACGATACCCGTTTGTAGTGATTAAGTAAGTTTATTCAGGTATACACAATTGCAGTTGCATAGATTATCATACATAGCAGCATATGTGTAGAGAACCTGGGATAACCCAAAAAGTCAGAGTGACTTATTTCCATTGGAGTCCTTTCCGTCACTAGCGACATTAATCTTTCACACCTTAATAGTTTTAATGGAGATAACGATTACACACACACACACACACACACACACACACACACACACACACACACACACACACACACACACACACTCGTGGAGGAGTCACGCGATTTGAGCTCGTGTTTTGGTGATAATTTCTGACTGTGCCATAAGGAATAGAGTGTGGGATATAGGCGTGTGCACGCATAAGAGTGCATATAATCACTTGAGCCCGAAAAAAGGAAATATAAGTGATCACAGAAAAGAAAACAAAGGAAATAGTGGCTGAGTGTTTAGTAGGGGCCGTTGGAAGGGTGAACGGTTGTGTCAAGCCTAAATAGCGTTGCCATAATAACGCAGTGGGGAATTTTGAAGAATAAGTGCGACTCAAGACCAGGGAGATAAGAGATATGTATAGATGTGTCAGTAAATACAGTGAGTGAAAAAATTAGAAGAGCTAGAGACTATAGTGCATACAGGAAGTTAGTGGAAAAATTACCGAGAAGCATCAAACATAAACTTCTGGGACAGGACAGACCCTCAACGTTACTCCACTGCCAGCCGCAAGTAATATTCACCTAGTTTGAGTTGCATGGGGTCAATAGTACCTGTCTCTAGCTGGAATTGGGGGTCAGTCTCCTCGAGCTATCAGAATTAGAACAAGCAGCATTTACTGGAATTTAATAGAGTTTAGAGGTAGCGGCATATAGGCGAAGCCTAGTGTATTTATTTTTTAACATAATTTTAAATGCATAAGACTACAGTGGGAACCAAGAGATCGGGTACATATGCAATACATATGTAGTACATACGTGGGAAATAAGGACTGTTTACATAAACATATGCACACACACTTGTGAGAACAGCTCTGCTGTTAGGTACTTGAATAGCTGTAGCACACACACACACACACACACACACACACACACATACAGGATTTCACACCTTCCTGTGAAGTGACCCTCTAACCCTTTCCCCCCCATCTCTCTCCCTCTCCTCTCCTCTCTCTTCCTCTCTCCCTCTTCCTCTCTCCCTCTCCCTCTCTCTCTTCCTCTCTCTCTTCCTCTTCTTTTCTCTCTCTCTCTCTCTCTCTCTCTCTCTCTCTCTCTCTCTCTCTCTTCCCTTGTCACTCCCCCTCTCTCTTACCTTTTCCCTCTCTCTCACTTTCTCCTCTTTTTTCCCTTTTTCCCTCCTTCTACCCTCCCCTTCTCTCTCTTTCTCCCTCTCTCTCACTGTCTCCCCCTTTTTCTTTTTCTCTTTCTCTCTTTCACTAAAAAAAAAATGGTTGGGACTCGCAGGAATCAGGGATCAGATGACAATGGTACTGGTAGGGAGGAATGGATGGAGGAGCAGTGGAAAAGGATAGAGCAAGAATGGGAGAGAAAATTAGGAGAGCTTTCTGAAAAAATGGAGAAAGAGCTCTCTGTGAAATGGGAAAAGAGGTTGGAGAAGGAGACGAAGAATTGGGAGGCACAAGTCGAAACTGCAGTAGCCAGGGTAAAGGTCCTAGAATTTGAGGTAAACAGGCTGAAGCAAGTCTCAGGGGTAGTGACCAGAGAAGACACACCATACGAAGCTGAGAGGCTGAACAGGAAGGAAGGAGATATGAATTATGCTAAGGTCTTATCAGCCTGCAAAGAAGGGCCAGGGAGTGGACGGGAAGAGCAGATCGGTGCAGATGGAGATGGAGATAGGTCGAATGCTGAGGCACAACCATGCTACCAAGAGCCACTGGAAAAATCAAGGGAGAAAATGACCACATGCAGACAGGAACCAGAGTCACAGAGGGAGAGGCAATGGGAGGAGGAAAGGGCAAAATCAGTGATTATCCATGGGCTTCAGGAGAGAGAGGAAAGGACACACACTGAAAGATGGCAGGAAGAAAGAAAGGAGATTGAGAAAATCATCACGGAAATAGGGGGAGAAGACATGGATGAGATTGTAAATTTTCAGAGAATAGGGGGGTACTTGAAGGGGAGAAACCGACCAATCAAACTGATTCTCAGGATAAAAACAGTGCGGAACAGGATCCTCCAAGAGAAACCACGGTTGAAAAGCTCGGAAGAGTACAAGAAGGTGTTCCTAGACAGAGACAGAACTCAAACAGAGAGACAGCAGCTGAGGGAGAGGACAAAAAAGCGAAAGGAGCTAGGAAAGGAGACAAGGATGGAACCAGCAGAGGTCAGTCAGAGCAGAACAGAGCAGCAAGGGCAAGCACACACACAACTATCCTCAGAACCCCACAACCTATCACACCATCCCAACACACAATACAATCCATACCCACAGCTTCCACCCAACCCCCAACCATAGAATCCCACAGTATGCTACCAGGTCTCCCACCCCCACAGGCCCCCCAAACCACAGTGTTGGAAAGGAAACTGAAGGTATGGTACACAAATGCTGATGGAATAACAAACAAGTGGGAGGAGTGGCACGAAAGAGTCAAAGAGGCATCACCAGACATCATAGCGATCACAGAAACCAAGCTTACAGGTATGATAACAGATGCCATCTTTCCAGTGGGATACCAGATCCTGAGAAAAGACAGAAGGAACAGGGGGGGTGGAGGAGTGGCATTGCTGATCAAACACCGATGGAATTTTGATGAGCTGGAGAGAGGAGACAGCGGAGAAGAAAGTGATTACATAGCGGGAACGCTTCACTCTGGAGGTCCCAAGGTGATAATTGCAGTGATGTATAACCCACCACAGAGCAGCAGGAGGCCAAGGCAAGAGTATGACGAGAGCAATAGAGCGATGGGTGACACACTGGCTACAGTGGCCAGAAGAGCTCATGCATGCAGGGCAAAGCTCCTGATCATGGGCGACTTTAACCACAAGGAGATCGAATGGGAGAACTTGGAGCCACATGGGGGCCAAGATACATGGAGGGCTAAGATGATGGAGGTGGTACTGGAAAACTTCATGTACCAACACGTAAGAGACACTACAAGAGAGAGAGGAGAGGATGAACCAGCAAGACTGGACTTAGTATTCACCTTGAGTAGTGCAGATATTGAGGACATCACATATGAAAGACCCCTTGGGGCCAACGATCATGTGGTTTTGAGCTTCGAATACACAGTAGAGCTACAAGTGGAGGGGGAAGCAGGAAGGCCAGGACAAATGAAACCAAACTACAGGAAAGGGGACTACACAGGAATGAGGAACTTCCTGAATGAGGTTCAGTGGGACAGAGAACTGGCAGCGAAGCCAGTTAATGAGATGATGGAATATGTAGCAACAATGTGCAGGAGGCTGAGGAGAGGTTTGTACCCAGGGGTAATAGGAATAATGAAAAAGCCAGGATGAGCCCATGGTTCACCCAAAGATGCAAGGAGGCAAAAACCAAGTGTGCTAGGGAATGGAAGAAATATAGAAGGCAAAGGACCCAGGAGAATAAGGAGAGCAGTCGTAGAGCCAGAAACGAATATGCACAGAGAAGAAGGGAGGCCCAACGTCAATATGAAAACGACATAGCAGCAAAAGCCAAATCTGACCCGAAGCTGTTATACAGCCACATCAGGAAGAAAACAACCGTCAAGGACCAGGTAATCAGGCTAAGGAAGGAAGGAGGAGAGACAACAAGAAATGACCGTGAAGTATATGAGGAACTCAACAAGAGATTCAAAGAAGTGTTCACAGAGGAGACAGAAGGGGCTCCAGAAAGACGGAGAGGTGGGGTACACCACCATGTGCTGGACACAGTACACACAACCGAGGAAGAAGTGAATAGGCTTCTGAGTGAGCTAGATACCTCAAAGGCAATGGGGCCAGATAACATCTCTCCAGGGAGATTGCCTGAGGCATGGAAGACAGCAAATGTAGTCCCAATCTTTAAAAAAGGAGACAGACATGAAGCACTAAACTACAGACCAGTGTCACTGACATGTATAGTATGTAAAGTCATGGAAAAGATTGTCAGGAGAAGAATGGTGGAACATCTAGAAAGGAATGATCTCATCACCAGCAGCCAACATGGTTTCAGAGACGGGAAATCCTGTGTCACAAACCTACTGGAGTTCTATGACATGGTGACAGCAGTAAGACAAGAGAGAGAGGGGTGGGTAGATTGCATTTTCTTGGACTGCAAGAAGGCGTTTGACACAGTACCACACAAGAGATTAGTGCAAAAACTGGAGGACCAAGCAGGGATAACAGGGAAGGCACTGCAATGGATCAGGGAATACTTGTCAGGAAGACAGCAGCGAGTAATGGTACGTGGCGAGGTGTCAGAGTGGGCACCTGTGACCAGCGGGGTCCCACAGGGGTCAGTCCTAGGACCAGTGCTGTTTCTGGTATTTGTGAACATGACGGAAGGAATAAACTCCGAGGTGTCCCTGTTTGCAGATGACGTGAAGTTGATGAGAAGAGTTCATTCGATCGAAGACCAGGCGGAAATACAAAGGGATCTGGACAGGCTGCAGACCTGGTCCAGCAACTGGCTCCTGGAGTTCAATCCCACCAAGTGCAAAGTCATGAGGATTGGGGAAGGGCAAAGAAGACCGCAGACGGAGTACAGTCTAGGGGGCCAGAGACTACAAACATCACTCTAGGAAAAAGATCTTGGGGTGAGTATAACACCAGGCACATCTCCTGAAGCGCACATCAACCAAATAACTGCTGCAGCATATGGGCGCCTGGCAAACCTCAGAACAGCATTCCGACATCTTAATAAGGAATCGTTCAGGACCCTGTACACCGTGTACGTTAGGCCCATATTGGAGTATGCGGAACCAGTTTGGAACCCACACCTAGCCAAGCATGTAAAGAAACTAGAGAAAGTGCAAAGGTTTGCAACAAGACTAGTCCCAGAGTTAAGAGGTATGTCCTATGAGGAGAGGTTAAGGGAAATCAACCTGACGACACTGGAGGACAGGAGAGATAGGGGGGACATGATAACGACTTACAAAATACTGAGAGGAATTGACAAGGTGGATAAAGACAGGATGTTCCAGAGACTGGACACAGCAACACGTGGACACAGTTGGAAGCTAAAGACACAGATGAATCAAAGGGATGTTAGGAAGTATTTCTTCAGCCACAGAGTAGTCAGTAAGTGGAATAGTTTGGGAAGCGATGTAGTGGAGGCAGGATCCATACATAGCTTTAAGCAGAGGTACGATAAAGCTCATGGTTCAGGGAGAGTGACCTAGTAGCGACCAGTGAAGCGGCGGGGCCAGGAGCTTGGACTCGACCCCTGCAACCTCAACTAGGTGAGTACAACTAGGTGAGTACAACTAGGTGAGTACAACTAGGTGAGTACAACTAGGTGAGTACACAGGTGGCAAATTATACAAATCTGATTTAGGGTAAACTCAACCCTGCCATACAGTGTTATTTATTTCCACTGGGTCTCCAAATTATTTGTCTCCTGTTTAGGAACACGAGTGTAATCTTATATTCAACATGTTATTAATGTCTGAAATTGTAAGCCACGTTAACTGTTCGTATTATACAGTATCAAGTACAAGTTAAAAGTGAACCATTACATTAAAAAAAATCAGAAGGTCCATTTATTTTATTTTAGTGTTGACATTTTATTCTTATATAAATGTAATCTTATTTAAAACATGACCACCTACAGCGAGTTCTACAAAAAATCGTCCAATTCCCTCGATTTAATAATGAATTTTGTGCCCAACTTAAAAAAATTGAAGATATTCTGGACACTGTTAGAAATTCTGTATAAATGACTTAGTCGCTATCTGATATTTTTAAAACTTTAATTTTCATGGTTCCTCCTGTATAGTGTGTTCTCTTGCGAGCAAATCCAGGAAAAATATTTTAGACAATGTTTATTCTGTTAATGTCTTGTTAGTTCAGAGTACCATTGAGAGCATGTAACAACCAGATACAGTTCGTGTTTACTAAAGACAGCCAGTTTGCCTATCTATACTAAAAGCTAATCTGATTATTTTTTTCTTTTACCTTGACTAGTAATTCACGTGGAAGAATAAAAAAAAATATTCCTCCGATTTTATTTTCCTCAATTTTGCATCAGAGAATAGATACACATTTGACTCATTTCCATCTGTTACGCATGAAAGGTGTATAATACCGACATGATGAAAGTTAAGACATGTACAGCATCTCGTTATCTTTATTGTAGACGTTTCGCCATCCAGTGGCTTTATCAATACAGATTCTAGGACATAATTAGAAGACAGTAGAACTATATGCAAAAGATGAGGTAATCAGTCCCTCAACCTAGGAGTAGGTGCGAACAGCACCATAGTCGTGGAGAATCTCCACGACTATGGTGCTGTTCGCACCTACTCCTAGGTTGAGGGACTGATTACCTCATCTTCTGTACATAGTTCTACTGTCTTCAAGTTATGTCCTGGAATTTGTATTGATAAAGCCACTGGATGGCGAAACGTCTACAATAAAGATACCCAGATGTTGCACATGTGTCTTACTCTCATCTTGTCGGTATTATATACCTTTCGTACACACACTGGTCCTAATACTGATCACTGTGATACACCCGGACAATCAC
Source organism: Cherax quadricarinatus (assembly GCF_038502225.1). Lineage (NCBI taxonomy): Eukaryota > Metazoa > Arthropoda > Malacostraca > Decapoda > Parastacidae > Cherax > Cherax quadricarinatus. The sequence continues at coordinate 21,469,321 of NC_091317.1, forward strand.
ATTGCTTTTTTCTCCCAAGAGAAGTATGTTCTTAGTTATTCCTACCTGCTGCTCTAGTTTTTGCCTCTATGTCCTGTGGGATACAATATCAAATAAGACGCCTTCTTGCAGTCAAAGAAATTGCGGTCCATCCAACCATCTCTCCTGTCCCACTTTCGTTACTCTGCCATAGAATTCAAGAAGGTTGGCAAGACTAGACTCAACATCTCTGAAGCTGTGCTTGTTATGAAACAACTGCTCTCCCAGTGTTCTACCGCTCCCCTTTTGATTATTTTCTCCATTACCTTGCATTATATACATGTTAGTGAAACTGGCCTGTGCTTCAGTGCCTCCTGGCCATCTCCTTTCTTAAATATAAGTATTACATTTGCTATATTCCAGACCTCTGGCCTCTGACTTATATCGTAGCTAGTGGTTTAGTGTTTCTCCTTCCTCTCCATTCATCTTTCCCCTCCCCCTCCCTTCCTCCTGAACTTTCTGACACTTTTCAAGTTTCTAATGAGTTCTCTTTAAATCGCTTGTTCAGCATTTCACAAACACGTCATTTTCTGCTAGTTGTTCTTCCTTCTTCAGTTGAATAAACTGGTCTTTCACAATTGTTTTTCCTCTGATGTGGTGTGGAGTAGTTTTGGTTCAGATTTAGCCATAGTTTGTCTTTCTCAATCATCCAGTCTCCTCACATTTGTACATCTCTTTCCGGCTAATCTGGTTGCTTCTCTGTTCTCATCTGTCCTTTTGCTTCCCCTATTTTTTCCCTATGCTCTTATCGTTATCTTTTTGTTACCTCTCCGTCTTTGATTGAACCAAGAATGCTTTTTGTCTTTTCTGTTTTCCGTTCTTGTTCTAGGTACGAAGTTCTTCCCTGGCACCGGACACTTCAGCAAAGCATTCCACCAAATCAAACACTGACACTCTCCATTTCCATTTCTTCCTGCACTGCAATCAAGAACAACTTCATCGCTAGAAGTTCCAGCTTCTAAAGTCTGGTTTTCTCGCACTTTCCAGAAGGTCGGGGGAAGACTGGTTGAAGTTCCATAAGGCACACTAAGTGCAGTGTTGTGGTCACTAACCCCAAGGGTATCTCTTATTCTGTTTCTCCTGTGTTGGACACACTTGCTGGTACAACTTCTCATTCTCTCCAGTCGTCGTATCCTAAACATACTGGTACAAGATTTTCCCTGACCACCTTCATCAATGAGTGAATATTTCATTATCCTGGAAAGGCTTGAGAGTGGGGAAAAGCGTGGGTATTAAAAAAAAAAACATGGGTGAGCGTGAGTGGGCGTAGAATAATGAATATATGAAAGAAGGTGAGAGCATGGGCGAACGTAGGTCGGAATTAGCCTGGGTGGTGGGAAGGGGAAGGGAGGGGGGGGGGAGGCAGTGTGGAACACAGCAAGAGACAAAGGCTCCAGCGGCTCCAGCGTCGAGACCTTTTCATTGTGTTCACCTCTGTGGAAACCCGATGTGACCCGCATACCCCCCCCTGAACCCCCAACTCCTCCTCCCCTTTAACACCCCCCCCCGTCATTGATCCTCGCACGGCACTACTATCCGCACAGCGCCAGTACCCACACGGGACCAGTACCCACCAACAGCACACTTGTACCTCGATGAGCGAAACCTTGCTCCCAGCAAAATCTTGTTTTACAACGGCTTTTTTTCTTACGACGTTTCGGTGTAGAGTCACAAGTGGCTCATGATATTGGTCACGCTGCCCTGGGAGCTACCAGGGGGGTGACGCTGCCCTGGGAGCTACCAGGGGGGTGACGCTGCCCTGGGAGCTACCAGGGGGGTGACGCTGCCCTGGGAGCTACCAGGGGGGTGACGCTGCCCTGGGAGCTACCAGGGGGGTGACGCTGCCCTGGGGGCTACCAGGGGGGTGACGCTGCCCTGGGGGCTACCAGGGGGGTGACGCTGCCCTGGGAGCTACCAGGGGGGTGACGCTGCCCTGGGAGCTACCAGGGGGGTGACGCTGCCCTGGGGGCTACCAGGGGGGTAATAATCACTCTGGTCTAGTGTATAGTTATTTTGAATAAAACTTTCAGTACTTTACAGTAGGCTTCTTCAGTCAAGTACAGAAAAGTTGATAGAAGCAGAAGATACTTGAAGACGATGTAATCAGTCCATCACCCTTAAAGTTTTGAGGTGGTCAGTCCCTCAGTCTGGAGAAGAGCATTGTTCCATGGTATGAAACAATATTGTTTCATACCATGGAACAATGCTCTTCTCCAGACTGAGGGACTGACCACCTCAAAACTTTAAGGGTGATGGACTGATTACATCGTCTTCAAGTATCTTCTGCTTCTATCAACTTTCAGTACTTTGTTGGATTTCAGAGAAGAAAAAAAACTCGTTCCTGGAGAGTCGAGTTTATTCCCAGATACCGAGTTTACTTGTTCTTGTGTTCTGTGTTCACGTGTTCTTTACTAGCCAATCTTTGGAACCTTTCCTGCGATGCATTGCCACTATTTGCCTTATATATATATATATATATATATATATATATATATATATATATATATATATATATATATATATATAATATATATATATATATATATATATATATATATATATATATATATATAAATATATATATATATATATATATATATATATATATATATATGTATATATATATATATATATATATATATATATATATATATATATATATATATATATATATATATATATATATATATATATATATATATATATATATATATATATGCTACCTTACTGTGAGTTAAGTCCCTGAATCCACCTCCTGCTCTTGAAACATTGCACAGCTCCTGACGAATGGAGACATGTGAAAGATCTTAAGCTGAAGATTTCCATTCTCCGTGACCTGGCTTTTCTATAACACAAACTGACACGCACACGAGCGCGCACGCACACGCGCGCACACACACACACACACACACACCTACCTTCACAGTCATAACCAGACCACACCTGACGAAAGACGCTCAAGCTTACATTTCAAGCTTTGATGAGATTTATCACTGGAATGATTTCTCTAGGCGCAGCTTCGACGGAGCTCAGGAGACGACCCGTGAGAGATGTCCCGGGGGAGGGGAGGGAGGGGGGAGGGGAGGGAGGGGGGAGGGGAGAGAGGGGGGAGGGGAGGGAGGGGGGGAGGGGAGAGAGGGGAGGGAGAGGCGGGGGAGGAAATACTGGCAAGACTCCTGTTGGAGACGACGATGAAGAATGAACTCTGGTGAGAACCCCGAGGTTCTATCACGGACTGGGTTCCATTACAACGCAATGGTGGGTTCCATTTCCTTGTTAATACAATGATTAATAAATTTTATGTAAAAAGTTCTCGAGTTATTTAGGGACGTAAGAACCAGCGGAACACCAACGCTTCCATGAACCTCGTAAATCTTGCACCTGCAACATGTCTTCCATACGGGTCGTGATTGAAGCACCGTGGGTGGAGGTGCCGGTGGTGAAGCACCGTGGGTGGAGGTGCCGGTGGTGAAGCACCGTGGGTGGAGGTGCCGGTGGTGAAGCACCGTGGGTGGAGGTGCCGGTGGTGAAGCACCGTGGGTGGAGGTGCCGGTGGTGAAGCACCGTGGGTGGAGGTGCCGGTGGTGAAGCACCGTGGGTGGAGGTGCCGGTGGTGAAGCACCGTGGGTGGAGGTGCCGGTGGTGAAGCACCGTGGGTGGAGGTGCCGGTGGTGAAGCACCGTGGGTGGAGGTGCCGGTGGTGAAGCACCGTGGGTGGAGGTGCCGGTGGTGAAGCACCGTGGGTGGAGGTGCCGGTGGTGAAGCACCGTGGGTGGAGGTGCCGGTGGTGAAGCACCGTGGGTGGAGGTGCCGGTGGTGAAGCACCGTGGGTGGAGGTGCCGGTGGCGAAGCACCGTGGGTGGAGGTGCCGGTGGCGAAGCACCGTGGGTGGAGGTGCCGGTGGCGAAGCACCGTGGGTGGAGGTGCCGGTGGTGAAGCACCGTGGGTGGAGGTGCCGGTGGTGAAGCACCGTGGGTGGAGGTGGAGGTGCCGGTGGTGAAGCACCGTGGGTGGAGGTGCCGGTGGTGAAGCACCGTGGGTGGAGGTGCCGGTGGTGAAGCACCATGGGTGGAGGTGCCGGTGGTGAAGCACCGTGGGTGGAGGTGCCGGTGGTGAAGCACCGTGGGTGGAGGTGCCGGTGAAGCACCGTGGTGGTGGTGGTGCCAGTGAAGCACCGTGGTGGTGGTGCCAGTGAAGCCCCGTGGTGGTGGTGCCAGTGAAGCCCCGTGGTGGTGGTGCCAGTGAAGCCCCGTGGTGGTGGTGCCAGTGAAGCCCCGTGGTGGTGGTGCCAGTGTAGCCCCGTGGTGGTGGTGCCAGTGAAGCCCCGTGGTGGTGGTGCCAGTGAAGCCCCGTGGTGGTGGTGCCAGTGAAGCCCCGTGGTGGTGGTGCCAGTGAAGCCCCGTGGTGGTGGTGCCAGTGTAGCCCCGTGGTGGTGGTGCCAGTGAAGCCCCGTGGTGGTGGTGCCAGTGAAGCCCCGTGGTGGTGGTGCCAGTGAAGCCCCGTGGTGGTGGTTGGTGTCCAGATGCTGGCAGTGTTGGATCTTGAATGACTCGTTCCTAAGGACTCGCAGGCCCCTCCTCACTCCCCGCCTCGCCCCCTCTCCTCCTCACTCCCCGCCTCGCCCCCTCTCCTCCTCACTCCCCGCCTCGCCCCCTCTCCTCCTCACTCCCCGCTTCGCCCCCTCTCCTCCTAACTCCCCGCCTCGCCCCCTCTCCTCCTCACTCCCCGCCTCGCCCCCTCTCCTCCTCACTCCCCGCTTCGCCCCCTCTCCTCCTCACTCCCCACCTCGTCCCCTCTCCTCCTCACTCCCCGCCTCGCCCCCTCTCCTCCTCACTCCCCGCCTCGCCCCCTTTCCTCTTTACTCCCCGCCTCGCCCCCTCTCCTCCTCATTTCCCGCCTCGTCCCCTCTCCTCCTCACTCCCCGCCTCGCCCCCTCTCCTCCTCACTCCCCGCCTCGCCCCCTTTCCTCTTTACTCCCCGCCTCGCCCCCTCTCCTCCTCATTTCCCTCCTCGTCCCCTCTCCTCCTCACTCCCCGCCTCGCCCCCTCTCCTCCTCACTCCCCGCCTCGCCCCCTCTCCTCCTCACTCCCTGCCTCGCCCCCTCTCCTCCTCACTCCCCGCCTCGCCCCCTCTCCTCCTCACTCCTCGCCTCGCCCCCACTCCTCCGCACGCCTCGCCTCGCCCCCTCTCCTCCTCACTCCCTGCCTCGCCCCCTCTCCTCCTCACTCCCCGCCTCGCCCCCCCTCCTCCTCACTCCTCGCCTCGCCCCCTCTCCTCCTCACTCCTCGCCTCGCCCCCTCTCCTCCTCACTCCCTGCCTCGCCCCCTCTCCTCCTCACTCCCCGCCTCGCCCCCTCTCCTCCTCACTCCCCGCCTCGGCCCCTCTCCTCCTCACTCCCCACCTCGTCCCCTCTCCTCCTCACTCCCCGCCTCGCCCCCGCTCCTCCTCACTCCCCGCCTCGCCCCCTCTCCTCCTTACTCCCCGCCTCGCCCCCTCTCCTCCTCATTCCCCGCCTCGTCCCCTCTCCTCCTCACTCCGCGCCTCGCCCCCTCTCCTCCTCACTCCCCGCCTCGCCCCCTCTCCTCCTCACTCCCCGCCTCGCCCCCTCTCCTCCTCACTCCCCGCCTCGCCCCCTCTCCTCCTCACTCCCCGCCTCGCCCCCTTTCCTCCTCACTCCCCGCCTCGCCCCCTCTCCTCCTCACTCCCCGTCTCCCCTCACAGCGTCCGGGTCTGTGTTTCACGCCTGCTGCCTCCGTGACTTATTGGCGTCGCTGCCGCCACCCTCAATCAGGCCAGAGGGGGCGGCAGGAGGGGCGGAGGGGCATGGCTGGAGAGGAGTGGGCGGCAGAAGGGGCGGGGCGGCAGGGAAGGGGAGGGGGAGGGTTGGTTCTCTGGTAAACCGGGGAGGGGACTCTTCGGTGGGGATTGTGGAGTGGAAGAGGGTGAAAAAGGAAGAGGGTGAAAAAGATGGTGAAAAAAAAGAACTGGGAAAGGAGATGAGGATGAAAAAGGAAAAGTGAAAAAATTAAGCGAGGGTGAAAAACGGAAGTGGGAAAAAGGAAAAAAGTAAGGAAGCGAGAGCGAAGAGGAAGCGAGGGTGAAAAGTAGGGAAGCGAGGGTGAAAAGTTGGGAAGCGAGGGTGAAAAGTGGGGAAGCGAGGGTGAAAAGTGGGGAAGCGAGGGTGAAAAGTGGGGAAGCGAGGGTGAAAAGTGAAGAGGCGAGGGTGAAAAGTAGGGAAGCGAGGGTGAAAAGTAGGGAAGCGAGGGTGAAAAGTAGGGAAGCGAGGGTGAAAAGTGGGGAGCAAAATTTCAAAATAAAGTTTTTAAAGAAAATGATCAAAGTGTTGAAAAGAAAGATGATTACAAAGAAATATTTAAATTTGATACTAAGAGAAGGTAGCTCCAATTCCTTGGATCAAGAGTCCTTCAGAGGCAACAAAATACTCTTCTTGAAGAGCTATCTAGAATTATCAAAACTGGTCCAGTGTTCTGCAACTCGAAAAAACTTGAGTTCTTTCCAGATAAGTTTTTAAGTCTCCCCCCTAAGTTCCCATGACATCGATGAACGAGGGTAAAGTAGGTGGAACAGGTTGGTACACTGGTGGATGACAACCATCCAGAGAGGTACAATCCTCCTGCCATACGAGTGACAAACAGTAGTGGGTTGGTAGACAGCAACCATCCAGAGAGGTACAATCTTCCTGCCATAAGAGTGACAAACAGTAGTGGGTTGGTAGACAGCAACCATCCAGAGAGGTACAATCTTCCTGCCATAAGAGTGACAAACAGTAGTGGGTTGGTAGACAGCAACCATCCAGAGAGGTACAATCTTCCTGCCATACGAGTGACAAACAGTAGTGGGTTGGTAGACAGCAACCATCCAGAGAGGTACAATCTTCCTGCCATAAGAGTGACAAACAGTAGTGGGTTGGTAGACAGCAACCATCCAGAGAGGTACAATCTTCCTGCCATAAGAGTGACAAACAGTAGTGGGTTGGTAGACAGCAACCATCCAGAGAGGTACAATCTTCCTGCCATAAGAGTGAAAAACAGTAGTGGGTTGGTAGACAGCAACCATCCAGAGAGGTACAATCTTCCTGCCATAAGAGTGACAAACAATAGTGGGTTGGTAGACAGCAACCATCCAGAGAGGTACAATCTTCCTGCCATACGAGTGACAAACAGTAGTGGGTTGGTAGACAGCAACCATCCAGAGAGGTACAATCTTCCTGCCATAAGAGTGACAAACAGTAGTGGGTTGGTAGACAGCAACCATCCAGAGAGGTACAATCTTCCTGCCATACGAGTAACAAACAGTAGTGGGTTGGTAGACAGCAACCATCCAGAGAGGTACAATCCTCCTGCCATACGAGTGACAAACAGTAGTGGGTTGGTAGACAGCAACCATCCAGAGAGGTACAATCCTCCTGCCATACGAGTGAGAAAGAACTCAGCAGAACTGCTAAACTCTGGCCGTGACTACTGGTCTTGCCTGTCTCACGAACATGGTAAGACAGTCAGATCTTACAATTACCACAAGTATAACTTTCCTGTAGTACTGTATCTCTCATTCCCGTAATATTTACTTCCCAATTTAGAAGTTCTGGTCTGGGACCGGGTCTCGAGGGCCATTATCCCCTCTGGAATTAAATAATATATATCAGCCGGATGAGGAATACCGGAATTTCAGTTAACGAGCACATATTTACTACTAGGTTAATAGGGACAGCAGAAGCTAGTAGACATTGTCCCTGTCTCTCTCCGCGCCTAGGGATTGAACCCGAACATTTTCGGTTGTGAAGAGAACGCTCTGTCAGAGCTACTGCATAGGAATACACGGAAAGGGGAGGGAGGGGGGAGGGAGGGGGAGGGAGGGAGGGGGAGGGAGGGGGAGGGAGGGGGAGAGAGAGAGAGAGAGAAAGAGAGAGAGAGAGAGAGAGAGAGAGAGAGAGAGAGAGAGAGAGAGAGAGAGAGAGAGAGAGAGAGAGAGAGAGAGAGAGAGAGAGAGAGAGAGAGGCAAAAAATAAGGGGCAAAAATGAGCACCCCAGGGAGGATGAGAATAAGAAACTGTCCAATACTTGGGGAAGGAGGGAGGAGCAGGGAGGTGGGAGGATGTAGGGAGGAGAGTGGAGGGAAGGAAAGAGAGAAGAAAAAGATGGACCTGATACCGACTTGTTATTGGGGCCAGATTTTATACTATACTTATATATATATATATATATATATATATATATATATATATATATATATATATATATATATATATATATATATATAAACACGCGCGTTTACACCAGCAATCTCCCACCTACGCAGGGTGACCCGACTAAAACTTTCACTGCCACTCAATCAGTTGCCAAAAGAGCGCCGACATCACAGTTCAGATGTCCCTCCAAACTGCAAATATCCCCATCACCTCAAGGACTCAAGTCCAGCTAACCGGTTTCCTTGAATCCCTTCATAAATATTACCTTCCCCACACTCCAAAAGTACGTCATATCATACAAGATATTTGCCTCCAATCACTCCTAACACGCTCCCACACGCCCATAGCACTCAAAACCTCCTTTGCCCGTCCCTGTATCCTTTCCTAGGTGGAGCCCCTATCCCTCTTTCCTTTCAACCCAGATATTACTCCTTCCTAGTCTTCGTATTTTATCTAAATCCTCTAAATATTCAGACCATCAATAGCCTTTATTTAGCCCTCTGAATAACAACTTTGGCAACCCCACATCACCTCTTAATTTTCAAACTCAGAATTCTCTGCACATATTCACACCAAGTATTGCCTCCACTGCCTCCAACCTCCTCACTGCAACATTTAAAACCCAAGTTTCATACCCACACAACAGTGTTGGTACCACTACTGTCTGGCACGTTCTCTTCTTTACCTCCATGGATAAAGTTCTTCTGTTTCTCAGAACCATCCACCGACACGTCAACTCCCGAATATCTGAACATGTTTGCTTCCTCCATACTCCCTCCTCCAATCCGATATCCAATCTCCCATTACCTATATTTTGATATTCTCGTCACCTTCCTCTTTCCAATATTTCCTTTTAATTTCCTTTTATTACATACCTTCCTAAATTCATTTACCAACGGTATCATCGACAAAAAGCAACCGTAACAACTCCCACTTTGAATTAGATTCTTTCTCTTTTAATCCAACACCCGAACATTCACTTTCCTTGCAGCCCCGTCCATAAACTTGTTAAACAACCATAGTGACGCATCTATGCCTAAGGCCTAATTTTACTTTAAAATAACCCACCTCTCTCCTACATCCCCTAACTTGAGTCTCGCCACATTGGTTTGTCTATCCACCTTATCGTATGTCTTTTTTGAATACATAAAGGCATTAAAAAGTTCCTTAGGTTCTCTAAAACACATACACACTTCCTGAACTCTCCTGGTTTTTGAGAGAGAGAGAGAGAGAGAGAGAGAGAGAGAGAGAGAGAGAGAGAGAGAGAGAGAGATTCCATTAAAATCTCATCTTAATAAAGCGATTTGACATTCCCTTCCCAGCAGATGCTGCCAACTCTTCTGCTCCCCTTCCCAGTGGAAGGGTGTAATGTGGGAGGGGTTGGGGTGGGTGCCGCCCATGACGATAAATACTGGCGTGCTCACGTAGCTGCGAGTGTGGGCAACCCACGTGACCAATTAGCCTCGTCTGTGAGCCCTGGCTCCTGTTAACCACGTTTTCTATGGTGCCAGAAGTCTCTCTCCCTATGATTATATAATGAGGGAGGGACCGTGAGAGGAAAGACTAAAGAAACAGAGGAGGAAAAGTAGAACAGAGAAAGGAAAAAGAAAGAAAGAAAAGGAAGAAAGAAAAAGAATAGATAAGAGAAAGTCAATGAGAGATATAATGGAACAAAATATTAAAAAGATAGACCCCAAGATAAGAGAAAACAATAAAGAGGAAACATAAGAGGGTAAAAAACACGAAGGCCAAAACTAAGGAAGAACAGTATGCTTCGACCTCCAAGTGATGTCCTCTTCAGCGGAGACCTGATGAAAAGGACCTCAGTTGGAGGTCGAAATAAATTGACAACCAGCCTTGTTATGTTTCCATGTGGGGAGGGGAGGGGGAATTACACGGGGTTGGGGAGGGGAGGGGAATTATACGTGGGTTGGGGAAGGTGGGGAGGGGAGGGGAATTATACGGGGTTGGGGAGGGGAGGGGAATTATACGGGGTTGGGGAAGGTGGGGATTGGGGAGGGGAAGAAGATCCTCACGAAGAGAACTCTCTCTGGGTGCCGATTTCTTTTCGTTTCCTCTTCTCCCTTCCTCCCTCCTCTTTTTCCTCCTCCCCTTTTTCTTCCCTTGCCTCTTCCGCTTCGTCCCAGGTCTCTTCCCCTCGCCATCTCTCCCCCTCCCCTCTCATACACAAACATACAAATACACTCATATGTATACTGACGTAAAAAAACTGACATACACACTGACATGTACAGATAGCGACACTTAATGAAAACACACAAACATTAACACAGTTACAGTAAATACTACGTAATGTATATACACTCATGGGGCAGGGAGAGAGAGGACCTAGTAGCAATCAGCGAAGAGGCGGGGCCAGGAGCTGTGACTCGACCCCTGCAACCACAATTAGGTGAGTACACACACACACACACGCACGCACACACACACACACACACACACACACACACACCACACACACACACACACACACAACCCCCACACACACACAACCAACACACACACACACACACAACCAACACACACACACACACAACCAGCACACACACACAACCAACACACACACACACACAACCAACACACACACACAACCAACACACACACACACACACACACACACAACCAACACACACACACACACACACAACCAACACACACACACACACACAACCAACACACACACACACACAACCAACACACACACACACACAACCAACACACACACACACAACCAACACACACACACACAACCAACACACACACACACAACCAACACACACACACACACACACAACCAACACACACACACACACAACCAACACACACACACACACACACACACACACACACACACAACCAACACACACACACAACCAACACACACACACACACAACCAACACACACACACACACAACCAACACACACACAACCAACACACACACACACACCACCAACACACACACACACACAACCAACACACACACACACACACACACAACCAACACACACACACACACACAACACACACACACACACACACACACAACACACACACACACACACACACACACACAACACACACACACACACACACACACACACACACACACACAACCAACACACACACACACACACAACCAACACACACACACACACACACACACACACACACACACACACACACACACACACACAACCAACACACACACACACAACCAACACACACACACACACAACCAACACACACACATACACACAACCAACAACCAACACACACACACACAACCAACACACACACACACACACACACAACCAACAACCAACACACACACACACAACCAACACACACACACACACAACACACACACACACACACACACACAACCAACACACACACACAACCAACACACACACACAACCAACACACACACAACCAACACACACACACACACAACCAACACACACACACACACAACCACCAACCAACACACACACACACACACACACAACCAACACACACACACACACACAACCAACACACACACACACACACAACCAACACACACACACAACCAACACACACACACAACCAACACACACACACAACCAACACATACACACACACACAACCAACACACACAAACACAACCAGCACACACACAACCAACACACACACACACAAACACACACACACACAACCAACACGCACACATAACCAACAACCAACACACAAACACACAACACAAAACACAATTCAACACAAAAACACAACAAAAACAATACAACACAACAAAAACACGCAACACACAACACCACCACACCAAGAAACACACTAACTCCAACACAAAGACATGCTTATGCACCCACCCACCCACTCATGCACCTGAGCACCGCCCACACCCACCCGCACACACCTGTCGTTCACACAGACATACACACACGCGGACATTAACTCCGCCAAGCTGTCAGAGCCAAAACATCTCTATAATCTCCCTTAGTTTCGACAATTTCGTTAAACTCTCATCGTCACCCGAAAAACACCTCCAGATGCGGCCATGTCCCCGGGAAGTGCAGGTCGTGGCCAGGCAACACCTGCTTGTTGACAAACACATGCATGGCCAAGGAGGTAAACAATCGCGCCGCGCTCCCAAAATCGCGGCTTTTAAGGCGGCGTTTTCGCGATGACCCGAACACGTGTTGGTTCCTGTGGCGGTGGGGGGGAGGGACCACGTGCAGGCTAGTATATGGGGGGACTTCAACGAGGTGGTAGTAGGTATCCTTGCGGTTAGATTGTGGTTACTTTTATTATTGGAGACCCGGACGTTGGCAACAGAGGCGTCTCCTGCTGTTGCCACTCGCTGAGGCTCCGTTTTCCACCCAGCCAGCCAGCCAGCCACCCGGCCATCCATCCAGCCACCCGGCCAGCCCGCCCGCCTGCCCGCCCACCCACCCACCCGCCACACAGTTGCCAACTACCTCCTCCCCGCCGGACTCTAACTGTTCTGATATTTATATCTTTCTCGCTTTTTTTTTTTTATTTGCTTTTATCCACAGGCGGACTGTGGTCAGTCGCGCCTCTTGCTATGCGATTTTTTTTCTTGGTCAAAATTCTTTGTTAGTGGTCAATAAATCATAGGTTGCCTCAGCTAAGACTATTACTGAGAACGTTCGATACCGTACATGTTGGTTTCAGTGTCCGATGCTTAAGATAATTTCTTAGATGTTTTGACTACAGTGTACTGTACGTGTTTTATTTTTAATGATGCACGGGTGTTTTATTTCTAGCAATGTAGCCTCGACACCACCGTAGCCTCGACACCACGGTAGCCTCGACACCACCGTAGCCTCGACACCACCGTAGCCTCGACACCACGGTAGCCTCGACACCACCGTAGCCTCGACACCACCGTAGCCTCGACACCACCGTAGCCTCGACACCACGGTAGCCTCGACACCACCGTAGCCTCGACACCACGGTAGCCTCGACACCACCGTAGCCTCGACACCACCGTAGCCTCGACACCACCGTAGCCTCGACACCACCGAAGCGACGACACCACCGTAGCCTCGACACCACCGTAGCCTCGACACCACCGTAGCCTCGACACCACGGTAGCCTCGACACCACGGTAGCCTCGACACCACCGTAGCCTCGACACCACCGTAGCCTCGACACCACGGTAGCCTCGACACCACCGTAGCCTCGACACCACCGTAGCCTCGACACCACCGTAGCCTCGACACCACCGTAGCCTCGACACCACCGTAGCCTCGACACCACCGTAGCCTCGACACCACCGTAGCCTCGACACCACCGTAGCCTCGACACCACCGTAGCCTCGACACCACCGTAGCCTCGACACAACCGTAGCCTCGACACAACCGTAGCCTCGACACCACCGTAGCCTCGACACCACCGTAGCCTCGATACCACCGTAGCCTCGACACCACGGTAGCCTCGACACCACCGTAGCCTCGATACCACCGTAGCCTCGATACCACCGTAGCCTCGACACCACCGTAGCCTCGACACCACCGTAGCCTCGACACCACCGTAGCCTCGACACCACCGTAGCCTCGACACCACCGTAGCCTCGACACCACCGTAGCCTCGACACCACCGTAGCCTCGACACCACGGTAGCCTCGACACCACCGTAGCCTCGACACCACCGTAGCCTCGACACCACCGTAGCCTCGACACCACCGTAGCCTCGACACCACCGTAGCCTCGACACCACCGTAGCCTCGACACCACGGTAGCCTCGACACCACCGTAGCCTCGACACCACCGTAGCCTCGATACCACCGTAGCCTCGATACCACCGTAGCCTCGACACCACCGTAGCCTCGACACCACCGTAGCCTCGACACCACCGTAGCCTCGACACCACCGTAGCCTCGACACCACGGTAGCCTCGACACCACCGTAGCCTCGACACCACCGTAGCCTCGACACCACCGTAGCCTCGACACCACCGTAGCCTCGACACCACGGTAGCCTCGACACCACGGTAACCTCGACACCACCGTAGCCTCGACACCACCGTAGCCTCGACACCACCGTAGCCTCGACACCACCGTAGCCTCGACACCACCGTAGCCTCGACACCACCGTAGCCTCGACACCACCGTAGCCTCGACACCACCGTAGCCTCGACACCACCGTAGCCTCGACACCACCGTAGCCTCGACACCACCGTAGCCTCGACACCACCGTAGCCTCGACACCACCGTAGCCTCGACACCACCGTAGCCTCGACACCACCGTAGCCTCGACACCACCGTAGCCTCGACACCACCGTAGCCTCGACACCACCGTAGCCTCGACACCACCGTAGCCTCGACACCACCGTAGCCTCGACACCACCGTAGCCTCGACACCACCGTAGCCTCGACACCACCGTAGCCTCGACACCACCGTAGCCTCGACACCACCGTAGCCTCGACACCACCGTAGCCTCGACACCACCGTAGCCTCGACACCACCGTAGCCTCGACACCACCGTAGCCTCGACACCACCGTAGCCTCGACACCACCGTAGCCTCGACACCACCGTAGCCTCGACACAACCGTAGCCTCGACACAACCGTAGCCTCGACACAACCGTAGCCTCGACACAACCGTAGCCTCGACACAACCGTAGCCTCGACACAACCGTAGCCTCGACACAACCGTAGCCTCGACACAACCGTAGCCTCGACACAACCGTAGCCTCGACACAACCGTAGCCTCGACACAACCGTAGCCTCGACACAACCGTAGCCTCGACACAACCGTAGCCTCGACACAACCGTAGCCTCGACACAACCGTAGCCTCGACACAACCGTAGCCTCGACACAACCGTAGCCTCGACACAACCGTAGCCTCGACACAACCGTAGCCTCGACACAACCGTAGCCTCGACACAACCGTAGCCTCGACACAACCGTAGCCTCGACACAACCGTAGCCTCGACACAACCGTAGCCTCGACACAACCGTAGCCTCGACACAACCGTAGCCTCGACACAACCGTAGCCTCGACACAACCGTAGCCTCGACACAACCGTAGCCTCGACACAACCGTAGCCTTGATGCGAGAGTTACGCACTCTGGTTGCTACTCCAGCAATGTAAGAACATCTGTCTTGGTCTGGTGTAAACATCAACTAAATAGTACACATATTACCCACTAGCATGCATACATTAACCCTGAAAAATAACCACAGGGGAGTTGATTGATACCTCTAGGCCTTTCATGTGGCAATCAACATCTTCAGGAGCTTGCAATGTTGCAGAAATGAGTAGGAAGTCCAGGTAGATTCGTTCCTGGGACTCTAGGGAACTAGCTAGGGTCGTTCCCTTGAACTAATCTACCTGGACTTCCTACTCATTTCTGCAACATTGTAGTCTCTTGAAGACGTGCTGACTGCAACACTAAAGGCCTAGAGCTATCATTCAACTCTCCCCCTGGTGGCTGTTTTGCATCTTGTATCACTTGTTCGCGATTATAGAATAATGACGACCTCTGCTCTGCCCTCCCCCTCAGTACCCCTTAATTCCCAGAGAGGCATAACCTGGGTCTGCCTAGCATAGGCCTGAAGGTCTTCTGCAGTGCTCCTTAATTTTACAACAATAGCAGTAATGGGGGGGGGGCATACGAATGAGAAAATAAAAATAGGGAAAATTAATACGCAATACTTGGATATTAGCAGAACTTAATACCTGGTATACCCAGGTATAGGTTTAACTAATCTAGGTGTTGCTCTAACCTAGGCGCAGCTCTAAATCGCCTAGGTGTACCAGCAGAGCTCTAGAACTTTGCTGGGATGTCTGCCATCTACAGGACGCTGATGAGTGGAGGAGCGTCGCAGTAATGACGGTGATCATGAACACTGGAGGTCAGATTCTATTACACAAGCACACACCCACACCCACCACCACCTCTCACCATCACCACCATCACCACCACTACCTCTCACCACCATCACCACCACCACCACCACCTCTCACCACCATCACCACCATCCCTCACACCACCACTACCTCTCACCACCATCACCACCATTCCTCACCACCTCTCACCACCATCACCACCATCCCTCACACCACCACTACCTCTCACCACCATCACCACCATTCCTCACCACCTCTCACCACCACCCCTCTCATCCTCCTACAAACTTGCCAATTTGGAGAGAGGCAGGAGGGGAGGGGGGAGGGGGGGAGGGGAGGGGAGGGGAGGGGAGGGGGGGAGGGGAGGGGCGCCCTAAAATTGACACGACGCGAGACCCAATAAAACATTATTTCCAATATGAAACCCGAGCCCAGGGAGGGTAGTGGTGGTAGTGGTTGTAGTGGTGGTAGTGGTTGTAGTGGTTGTAGTGGTGGTAGTGGTTGTAGTGGTGGTAGTGGTTGTAGTGGTGGTAGTGGTGGTAGTGGTGGTAGTGGTGGTAGTGGTGGTAGTGGTGGTAGTGGTTGTAGTGGTGGTAGTGGTGGTAGTGGTGGTAGTGGTGGTAGTGGTTGTAGTGGTGGTAGTGGTGGTAGTGGTGGTAGTGGTGGTAGTGGTGGTAGTGGTTGTAGTGGTGGTAGTGGTGGTAGTGGTGGTAGTGGTGGTAGTGGTGGTAGTGGTGGTAGTGGTGGTAGTGGTGGTAGTGGTGGTAGTGGTGGTAGTGGTTGTAGTGGTGGTAGTGGTTGTAGTGGTGGTAGTGGTGGTAGTAGTGGGTGGTGGTTGTAGTGGTGGTAGTAGTAGTGGGTGGTGGTTGTAGTGGTGGTAGTGGTGGTAGTGGTGGTAGAGGTGGTAGTGGTGGTAGTGGTGGTAGTGGTGGTGGTAGTGGTGGTAGTGGTGGTAATGGTGGTAGTGGTTGTAGTGGTGGTAGTGGTTGTAGTGGTGGTAGTGGTGGTAGTGGTTGTAGTGGTGGTAGTGGTTGTAGTGGTTGTAGTGGTGGTAGTGGTTGTAGTGGTGGTAGTATTGTAGTGGTGGTAGTGGTTGTAGTGGTGGTAGTGGTGGTAGTGGTGGTAGTGGTAGTGGTGGTGGTGGTAGTGGTGGTAGTGGTGGTAGTGGTGGTAGTGGTGGTAGTGGTGGTAGTGGTGGTAGTGGTGGTAGTGGTGGTAGTGGTGGTAGTGGTGGTAGTGGTGGTAGTGGTGGTAGTGGTGGTAGTGGTGGTAGTGGTGGTAGTGGTGGTTGCAGTGGTAGTGGTGGTAGTGGTGGTAGTGGTGGTAGTGGTGGTAGTGGTGGTAGTGGTGGTAGTGGTGGTAGTGGTGGTAGTGGTGGTAGTGGTGGTAGTGGTGGTAGTGGTGGTAGTGGTGGTAGTGGTTGTAGTGGTGGTAGTGGTTGTAGTGGTGGTAGTGGTGGTAGTGGTGGTAGTGGTGGTAGTGGTGGTAGTGGTGGTAGTGGTGGTAGTGGTGGTAGTGGTGGTAGTGGTGGTAGTGGTTGTAGTGGTGGTAGTGGTGGTAGTGGTGGTAGTGGTGGTAGTGGTGGTAGTGGTGGTAGTGGTGGTAGTGGTGGTAGTGGTGGTAGTGGTGGTAGTGGTGGTAGTGGTGGTAGTGGTGGTAGTGGTGGTAGTGGTGGTAGTTGTGGTAGTGGTGGTAGTGGTGGTAGTGGTGGTAGTGGTGGTAGTGGAGGTATTGGTGGAAGTTGTGGTGGTTGTGGTAGTTGTGGTAGTTGTGGTAGTTGTGGTAGTTGTGGAAGTGGTGATAGTGGTGGTAGTGTTGGTAGTGGTGGTAGTGGTGGTAGTGGTGGTAGTGGTGGTAGTGGTGGTAGTATTGGTGGTAGTGGTGGTAGTGGTGGTAGTGGTGGTAGTGGTGGTAGTGGTTGTAGTGGTGGTAGTGGTGGTAGTGGTGGTAGTGGTAGTAGTGGTAGTGGGTGGTTGTAGTGGTGGCAGTGGTGGTAGTGGTGGTAGTAGTAGTGGGTGGTGGTGGTAGTGGTGGTAGTGGTAGTAGTGGTAGTGGGTGGTTGTAGTGGTGGCAGTGGTGGTAGTGGTGGTAGTAGTAGTGGGTGGTGGTGGTAGTGGTGGTAGTAGTAGTGGGTGGTGGTGGTAGTGGTAGTAGTGGTAGTGGGTGGTTGTAGTGGTGGTAGTGGTAGTAGTGGTAGTGGGTGGTTGTAGTGGTGGTAGTGGTAGTAGTGGTAGTGGGTGGTTGTAGTGGTAGTAGTGGTAGTAGTAGTAGTGGGTGGTGGTTGTAGTGGTGGTAGTGGTAGTAGTGGTAGTGGGTGGTTGTAGTGGTGGTAGTGGTAGTAGTGGTAGTGGGTGGTTGTAGTGGTGGTAGTGGTAGTAGTGGTAGTGGGTGGTTGTAGTGGTGGTAGTGGTAGTAGTAGTAGTGGGTGGTGGTTGTAGTGGTGGTAGTGGTAGTAGTGGTAGTGGGTGGTTGTAGTGGTGGTAGTGGTAGTAGTGGTAGTGGGTGGTTGTAGTGGTGGTAGTGGTAGTAGTGGTAGTGGGTGGTTGTAGTGGTGGTAGTGGTAGTGGGTGGTTGTAGTGGTGGTAGTGGTAGTAGTAGTAGTGGGTGGTGGTTGTAGTGGTGGTAGTGGTAGTAGTGGTAGTGGGTGGTGGTTGTAGTGGTGGTAGTGGTAGTAGTGGTAGTGGGTGGTTGTAGTGGTGGTAGTGGTTGTAGTGGTGGTAGTGGTTGTAGTGGTGGTAGTGGTGGTAGTGGTTGTAGTGGTGGTAGTGGTTGTAGTGGTGGTAGTGGTTGTAGTGGTGGTAGTGGTTGTAGTGGTGGTAGTGGTGGTAGTGGTTGTAGTGGTGGTAGTGGTTGTAGTGGTGGTAGTGGTGGTAGTGGTTGTAGTGGTGGTAGTGGTGGTAGTAGTAGTGGGTGGTGGTTGTAGTGGTGGTAGTGGTGGTAGTAGTAGTGGGTGGTGGTGGTAGTGGTGGTAGTGGTTGTAGTGGTGGTAGTGGTGGTAGTGGTGGTAGTGGTGGTTGTAGTGGTGGTAGTGGTGGTTGTAGTGGTGGTAGTGGTGGTAGTGGTGGTAGTGGTGCTAGTGGTGGTAGTGGTGGTAGTGGTGGTAGTGGTGGTAGTGGTGCTAGTGGTGGTAGTGGTGGTAGTGGTGGTAGTGGTGGTAGTGGTGGTAGTGGGTGGTGGTAGTGGTGGTAGTGGTGGTAGTGGTAGTGGGTGGTGGTAGTGGTGGTAGTGGTGGTAGTGGTAGTAGTGGTAGTGGGTGGTGGTAGTGGTGGTAGTGGTAGTGGGTGGTGGTAGTGGTGGTAGTAGTGGTAGTGGGTGGTGGTAGTGGTGGTAGTGGTGGTAGTGGTGGTAGTGGTAGTAGTGGTAGTGGGTGGTGGTAGTAGTGGTGGTAGTGGTAGTAGTGGTAGTGGGTGGTGGTAGTAGTGGTGGTAGTGGTAGTAGTGGTAGTGGGTGGTGGTTGTAGTGGTGGTAGTAGTAGTGGGTGGTGGTTGTAGTGGTGGTAGTGGTGGTAGTAGTAGTGGGTGGTGGTTGTAGTGGTGGTAGTGGTGGTAGTAGTAGTGGGTGGTGGTTGTAGTGGTGGT
This sequence comes from Cherax quadricarinatus, assembly GCF_038502225.1. NCBI lineage: Eukaryota > Metazoa > Arthropoda > Malacostraca > Decapoda > Parastacidae > Cherax > Cherax quadricarinatus. Next base: position 21,489,022 of record NC_091317.1, read on the forward strand.
AGTGGTGGTAGTAGTAGTGGGTGGTGGTTGTAGTGGTGGTAGTAGTAGTGGGTGGTGGTTGTAGTGGTGGTAGTGGTGGTAGTGGTGGTAGTAGTAGTGGGTGGTGGTTGTAGTGGTGGTAGTGGTGGTAGTAGTAGTGGGTGGTGGTTGTAGTGGTGGTGGTGGAAGTAGTAGTAGTGGGTGGTGGTTGTAGTGGTGGTGGTGGTAGTAGTAGTGGGTGGTGGTAGTGGTGGTAGTGGTAGTAGTAGTAGTGGGTGGTGGTAGTGGTGGTAGTGGTAGTAGTAGTAGTGGGTGGTGGTTGTAGTGGTGGTGGTGGTAGTAGTAGTAGTGGGTGGTGGTAGTGGTAGTAGTAGTGGGTGGTGGTTGTAGTGGTGGTGGAGGTAGTAGTAGTAGTGGGTGGTGGTTATAGTGGTGGTAGTGGTAGTAGTAGTAGTGGGTGGTGGTTGTAGTGGTGGTGGTGGTAGTAGTAGTAGTGGGTGGTAGTGGGTGGTGGTTGTAGTGGTGGTAGTGGTGGTAGTAGTAGTGGGTGGTTGTAGTGGTGGTAGTAGTAGTGGGTGGTGGTTGTAGTGGTGGTGGTAGTGGGTGGTGGTTGTAGTGGTGGGTGGTGGTTGTAGTGGTGGTAGTGGTAGTAGTGGGTGGTTGTAGTGGTAGTGGTGGTAGTGGTGGTGGTGGTAGTGGTGGTAGTGGTGGTAGTAGTAGTGGGTGGTGGTAGTGGTGGTAGTGGTAGTGGTGGTAGTGGTGGTGGTGGTAGTGGTGGTAGTGGTGGTAGTAGTGGGTGGTGGTTGTAGTGGTGGTAGTGGTAGTAGTGGGTGGTGGTAGTGGTGGTAGTGGTAGTAGTAGTAGTGGGTGGTGGTTGTAGTGGTGGTGGTGGTAGTAGTAGTAGTGGGTGGTGGTTATAGTGGTGGTAGTGGTAGTAGTAGTGGGTGGTGGTTGTAGTGGTGGTAGTGGTAGTAGTAGTGGGTGGTGGTTGTAGTGGTGGTAGTGGTAGTAGTAGTAGTGGGTCGTGGTTATAGTGGTGGTAGTGGTAGTAGTAGTAGTGGGTGGTGGTTATAGTGGTGGTAGTGGTAGTAGTAGTAGTGGGTGGTGGTTGTAGTGGTGGTAGTGGTGGTAGTAGTAGTTGGTGGTGGTTATAGTGGTGGTAGTGGTAGTAGTAGTAGTGGGTGGTGGTTATAGTGGTGGTAGTGGTAGTAGTAGTAGTGGGTGGTGGTAGTGGTGGTAGTGGTAGTAGTAGTAGTGGGTGGTGGTTGTAGTGGTGGTAGTGGTAGTAGTAGTAGTGGGTGGTGGTTGTAGTGGTGGTAGTGGTAGTAGTAGTAGTGGGTGGTGGCTGTAGTGGTGGTAGTGGTAGTAGTAGTAGTGGGTGGTGGTTATAGTGGTGGTAGTGGTAGTAGTAGTAGTGGGTGGTGGTAGTGGCAGTAGTAGTAGTGGGTGGTGGTTATAGTGGTGGTAGTGGCAGTAGTAGTAGTGGGTGGTGGTTGTAGTGGTGGTAGTGGTAGTAGTAGTAGTGGGTGGTGGTAGTGGTGGTAGTGGCAGTAGTAGTGGGTGGTGGTTGTAGTGGTGGTAGTGGTAGTAGTAGTAGGGTGGTGGTTGTAGTAGTTGTTGTTGTAGTAGTAGTGGGTGGTGGTTGTAGTGGTGGTAGTGGTAGTAGTAGTGGGTGGTAGTGGCAGTAGTAGTGGGTGGTAGTGGCAGTAGTAGTGGGTGGTGGTTATAGTGGTGATAGTGGTAGTAGTAGTAGTGGGTGGTGGTTGTAGTGGTGGTAGTGGTAGTAGTAGTAGTGGGTGGTGGTTATAGTGGTGGTAGTGGTAGTAGTAGTAGTGGGTGGTGGTGGTAGTGGTGGTAGTGGTAGTAGTGGGTGGTGGTAGTGGTGGTAGTGGTAGTAGTAGTAGTGGGTGGTGGTTATAGTGGTGGTAGTGGTAGTAGTAGTAGTGGGTGGTGGTTATAGTGGTGGTAGTGGTAGTAGTAGTAGTGGGTGGTGGTTATAGTGGTGGTAGTGGTAGTAGTAGTAGTGGGTGGTGGTTATAGTGGTGGTAGTGGTAGTAGTAGTAGTGGGTGGTGGTTATAGTGGTGGTAGTGGTAGTAGTAGTAGTGGGTGGTGGTTATAGTGGTGGTAGTGGTAGTAGTAGTAGTGGGTGGTGGTTGTAGTGGTGGTAGTGGTAGTAGTGGTGGTGGTAGTGGTGGTAGTGGTAGTAGTGGTAGTGGGTGGTGGTTGTAGTGGTGGTAGTGGTAGTAGTAGTGGGTGGTGGTTGTAGTGGTGGTAGTGGTAGTAGTAGTAGTGGGTGGTGGTTATAGTGGTGGTAGTGGTAGTAGTAGTAGTGGGTGGTGGTTATAGTGGTGGTAGTGGTAGTAGTAGTAGTGGGTGGTGGTTATAGTGGTGGTAGTGGCAGTAGTAGTAGTGGGTGGTGGTTATAGTGGTGGTAGTGGCAGTAGTAGTAGTGGGTGGTGGTTGTAGTAGCAGTAGTAGTGGGTGGTTGTAGTAGCAGTAGTAGTAGTGGGTGGTGGTTATAGTGGTGGTAGTAGTAGTAGTGGGTGGTGGTTGTAGTAGCAGTAGTAGTGTGTGGTTGTAGTAGCAGTAGTAGTAGTGGGTGGTGGTTATAGTGGTGGTAGTGGTAGTAGTAGTAGTGGGTGGTGGTATAGTGGTGGTGGTGGTAGGTAGTAGGTAGTGGTGGTAGTGTAGCAGTAGTAGTGGGTGGTGGTTGTAGTAGTAGTAGTGGGTGGTGGTTATAGTGGTGGTAGTGGTAGTAGTAGTAGCAGTAGTGGGTGGTGGTTATAGTGGTGGTACTGGTAGTAGTAGTGGGTGGTGGTTATAGTGGTGGTAGTGGTAGTAGTAGTGGGTGGTGGTTATAGTGGTGGTAGTGGTAGTAGTAGTGGGTGGTGGTTGTAGTAGTAGTAGTGG